>NC_056705.1:13868851-14090981 GCF_018831695.1 Puntigrus tetrazona | reverse complement strand
CAAATAATACATTTCTGTCACTTTTGATGAATTTAATGTTTCTGGTGTAATAACACATTAAAAAGAATAAAATCTTACAAACATATATCAAATTTTAAATTGAGCTGTACATGACCTATGTTGTGTGTGTAGATACAGTCCCAGAGCGCAGTGCACTGATGGAGAGTGTGTATCCCCGGCTGTATCTACACTGCAAGCAGAGAGGATATGATTTCAGGATGATAGACCTGCGTTCAGGAGCCGGAGATCCTTGTTTAGGACAGTCACGATTTGGCAGAGATGCACATCGAGACACTTAGATGTTGTCAGGAGACTGAGGGCCAACTTTTATTGTAGGTTTAATTGCGCACAGTCTGTTTACTCGTGAGCAAAAGATTTTAGTGTTTTTATCAATATTTAAGCCACTTTTTCCCTAGGTGTTCACCGGACAAAAGCACGAGATACGGTCACTGCCGAATACCGTTGCCCAAGCAGATTTTGAAGCTATTTTAAAAATTTGTGGAGAGAAGCAAGAAGAAGCTGTCCAGGAGGCAGTCAGACATGGCAGACGAGTCCCAGCTCAGTATTGACACCGGCGACAGCGGGAGTTTTACCCTGAGAAGGAGCCTTCGCAAGCTCTGCCGCCTTGAGCGAGAACTCCATCTCCAGCACTTCCACGTCAGAAGGAGACAGATACAGCTGGCCAGGAGCTGGATGGACTACGACCAGGACTTGACTCTCTTGCAGACATGGTATAAGCTGGATAAAAACACAATTCCCGCCGTTTACCGTTTACTTACGGTTAGGTAAGTGCACACTAACGTAAATATGCATATCATTTAAAAGCATTTTTAAAACTTTCTACTTTCAGAATACACCCTACTGAGGAAAGTGCCACGCTTAAGTTTTGACGCGAATGAAAGCTAGGCTGTGAGGGATAGGAGGACTGCGTCTAAGCAAAACAGTAAAACTGAATGTGAACGGCACAAGCTACCGAGCGTATCAGTATCCGTCAACTACTTGTTAGACGAGTTGAAAATAATAGATAATTGATGCCATTGTTACTGAGCTTTTCATATTCAGCTCTCTTTGTTCGGTCTCCATGGCAGAGTAGATGTAGTGATTTCCATGGCAGACACAATACAACTTGAATGGTTGCAGCTGTTAGGTTTTAGAGTCGTTAGATTTGGAGTCTAGCTGGAACGCGTTCCTTTGGCTTCTTAAAGAAATGGTTCACGCAAATATCGCTCTCATGTAATTTCTGTATAACCTACATTCTTCTGTAAAATATAAAATAAGATAGTTTTCAGTTTTTGTTTACATAACAAAATGTGTGTTCTGTGTATATACATATATATATATATATATATATATATATATATATATATATATATATATATATATATATATATATATATATATATATATATATATATATATATATATATAGCATATATTTTTACATGTATTTTTACAATGTTTACATGTATATATTTACTGTATATTTAAAGAAATTTTGTAATTTGTAATATATTTAATATATAAAGTAACATTTTTCTTAAATATACACATACATGTATGTGTATAATAAATATACCCAGGAACACACATATTATGTAAACAAAACTTGTTATTTTGAATGTGATTATTTGTAATACAACACAGCACTAATTTATAAAGAGCTTCATACAGATTTTGTCAACGCGCAGCTTTACAGTATTAAAGAGGAAAAACGGTGTGTCGAAAAAAGTAAACAACACATTTTCATCAATGCGTTGTCCAGTGCCTGTGCAAACAATTTGGCAATATTGCAAGAAATTAAGTGTCTTTTGTTTTTCATTCAGAGGCTTTTTTGTTTGTTTCAGATTAGCACACATCACCCTGACTACCTCAGTCGGGATGGGCATCGTGAGGAAACTGGGAAGGAAGGCGTGGCGCTCTTCCTGTGTGAAGCTGTGGAACGTCCTGTGGAGATCTGGCCCCGAGGCCATCGGAGAAGAAGCCACCTGCCATCTGCTTAAAACAGGCATGGGTTTTTCAGTCGCAAAGAAGCTTGTGTCAATCACAGACGTAGAATATATGAGCACTTGACTTACTTGGAGGCCTTGTTAAATCACAAAGCCCAAATGTGTATGTTTTAGTGTTGGACTGGGAAGTGGAACAGGGTCTTGGAGGAAAGCAGCCTCCAGAGGAGTACAGTCACTGCTATAAGAGGATCATCACTGACCTGCTGTACAATCTGAAAAATGAATACGCACCACAGTTTATAGACTTGCACAAAGGAAGATCTGAAATCAATCAAACGTTGCATCAAGCTCAGCAGCGCTTTATACGCAACATTCACCTCAAGGTCGGTATCTCTTTTTCTAGATATCTCAAGTTTACCACAGTACTGTTCAAATATCTAAATAACATTTAATCTAAATCTTAAATCATTAAATACTTCTATTAATCAAAGATGAGGTAACGGATCAATATGATGCTAAATGCATTATATATATATATTGTATAAACAATATTATGAACAATTAAATGAAATGCTTTTATAGTGTTAGAAAAACTCTATTTCAAATACAGTAAATGCTGTTTTTGATTTTCCTATTCATCAAAGAATAATTATCACAGTTTCTACAAAAATATTAGGCAGAAAGAGTTTTCAGCATTGATTATAATAAATGTGTCTTGAGCACCAAACCAGCCTATTAGAATGAGAATTCAGCTTTGCATCTCAGGAATAAATGACATTATCCTCTCAGAGATAATATCATGGTTGTACTGCATAATCGTTCGGCCTTATGTAAATCTCAGTGCGCATTGAGTATTGTTGAAAGGATTCATTAAATCTTGCATTTGAATTGTTTTTAAGCTGAGACACACTAACATCCATGAGACAAACGTCAGCTGGGGAAGGAAGGGTCTGAGTGCCAAACACAACAGATCTCATCAGTTTTATGTGGAACGGCTCTGCTCACACGTCCAGCGCACGCTCACTGCATCCCTCAACAAGTAAGACGACACATTCGCCCTACTGTTCTTCATCTCACTTCATCACTGTCTGTCAAGTTCTCCTCAAAATGTTGCTTCAGACTAATGCAGGTACGTCAGGCTAAAGGCTCCTTCGACATGCAGAGGAAGGAGGTTTCCAGACTCCGAGTGGAAGAAGAGATTCACCGTCATGTCAGATTTGGGAAAACACTGTGAGTCACCGACTCTTTTATTTGACTGGTTTAAATTGATTATAAAGGTTCTTTCTGTTTCCTTGTTAGAGCACAGGGCTATGCATTCAGGCAGGACTTTCTGATGGAAATGAAGCATGCACTCGAAGCATCTGCGTCTTCCCAGAATGCCTTGCTATTACTGGGGGAACCGGGCTCTGGAAAGAGCACGATACTTGCCAAACTGGCACAACTCATACCTAGCTGGATACCTGGGTAGGCTAACAAAGGAAACATAAATACATTTTAAAGAAATCTCTTGCGTTTATTTAATTTAAAAAAATGGTAATTTACAATATATTTTCTAATATATTTCTACGATGCAAAACCTCTAGTCTTCAGTGTCACATGACCATTCAGAATTTTTGGTGCTTACTCTGTAATTTTGTGTTTAATTCTCAGGAATGCCAAAGTGCTGATGTGTTTTGTAGGCCTGACGTCCGACAGCAGAAACGTACGTCTTCTCCTCCAGACCCTGTGTCTGCAGTTAGCCAACATCTATAACCTCAAAACAGAGATGTCTGAGGTACATAAACACTTTTTTAAGACCAATCAAATATTCATGAGGTCTTTTACACCGCATTGGATACACGATATTGTGAGATTACTTGACTGTCTCACAGATAGTGTTGCACTATGAAATACAGTATGTTTTTTCCTCACAGTCACTATCAGAGTTGTCTAGTGAGCTGTGCTCATTGTTGGGCCTGGTGACAGAAGACCGTCCCTTGACCCTGCTGCTGGATGGTCTGGATAATCTGAGCGAGGAACATGAGGCTGACCTTTCCTGGCTTAGTGACGCTTTACTGCCAAACGTCTTCACTGTCCTGTCTGCTAGCACGCAGTCTAAATGTGCTCGTATTCTACAGGTAAGCATTTATACTGCTATTCAAAACTTTATGTTTATTACGATTTTTTTTTACAAAGTGTTTTAAGCTCACTAATGCTGCATTTAAAAAAATACAGTAAACTTGTGAAATATTTCAAAAGTTTAAAATAACGGTTTTCTCTTTCATTATGTTTTAAAATGTAATTCATTCCGCAAACGGAATTTTTAGCATCATTACTCTAGTCTTAAGTGTCACATGATCCTCTACAAATCATTCTGATTGGCCAATTTGGCACTCAAAAACATTTGTTGTTAAAATTGTTTTGCTGCATAATATTTTATTTTTTTGAAAACTGTAATATATGGTTTTTAGGATTCTTTGAGAAATAGAAAGTGAAAAGGAACAGCAATTATTAAAAAAAATCTTTTGTAAAATGGCTTTGTCAATAAATACATTTTTTTGTAACACTAGTATTGTCTTTTGTAACATAATTAATGTCTTTGCTGTCACTATCAATTTAATGGGTCCTTGATGAATAAAACTTTTAAATTCTTTCAAAAACTAAGACAAACAAAAAACACTAAATCCCACATTTTGATTGGTTGTATAGTTCTGAATAAGGCCTATCTGGTGCACTTATATACTGTGATACACCAACATTGAATTGAATTGAATATTCTTTTAAATATGTTATTTTCTCTTATTTTTATTGAAAAAGATAATGTATAATAGTAAAGATAATGATCTGGGGATCAATGATGGTCATTAAGATTTTATTCATGCTTACTAATGCTGCATTTTTAAAAGAAAAAATACAGTAAACCTGTGAAATATCTCATACAGTTTAAAATAACAATTTTTTCTTTCATTATGTTTTAAAATGTAATTTATTCCTGTATTGGCAAACCTGAATTTTCAGCATCATTGCTCTAGTCTCAAGTGTCACATGACCCTCCACAAATAAAAAAAAAATAAAATAATATTTTCTAATAAAATATTTTTATTTAAAATATTATTTAGTTTCATTTTACAATGTTAAAAAATACAAATATAGTGAAGATAGTGATTAGAGCAATAATTGTTTTTAAGGGGGTTGTTTTTTCATCTTTTTCAGTCCCAAATTAAAGTCACGGTCCTGTCCCTGCCAGCCCTTAACCGTGAGGACGTCACATCAGGACTGGTGTCAAGACTAGCATCAGATTTTCGCCAGCTGACTGAAAACCAGTGGAACCTTTTATTCCAATCCTGTCTATCCTGTCCGTCCCCTCTCTACCTCAATCTAGTCTATGCTGAGACCAGGAAATGGAGTTCCTTCACACCGAAAGAGAGTCTCAACACCCCTATGGATCCGAATAAACTCTTCGTGAGCATCCTTGTTAGTTTGGAGCGAGAGCATGGGCCGTGTTTGGTACGTCGTACGGCTTTGCTCGTATCACTGTCCTGTTCTGGTGTGACTGAGGAGGAGCTCTTGGTGCTTCTGGGGCGTGATGATCATGTCACACGTGAGATGGCGGCTTTGCATCATCAGACGATTCCCGTTTCTGAATACTCTCCAGTGCCTTATGCGTTTGTGGCGCGACTGCTGCACGGTCTGAAGGGTTACGTCAAAGAAGGGGAAAGTGACGGCACTTGGGTGCTGCGCTGGACTCATGCGGAGTTCACCCACGTCGCCCTGCAGCGATACGCACCAACAGGAGACTCAGTAAAAGCTGTACATGCGGACTTTGCAGATTACTTTAATGGGAATGTCCCAAATAGCCAGGTTTTTCAGCCACTAGCCTGGATGAGGAAGGAGAAGGGAAGGAGGTGCTATGAATTTAATTTGCGCAGGCTGCACTGTTTGCCGTATCATTACATCCACTCCGAGCAGATAATTCCTTTACTCACACAGTGTCTGTTTAACTATGAGTTCCTGCTGCATAAACTGTGGGGTCTGTCCATCTTTCATGTTGAGGAGGACCTTAAAGCTGCCATCATACCAGAGAAGTATGAATACGGGCTCGGCAAACAAGTTTGTTTTTGCAGGAATAGCTGTTTGATTTTTATGGAGATAAACTTGCCTAAAACTTAGAAATAATGTGCCACATATATATATATATATATATATATATATATATATATATATATATATATACATACATACATGCACACACATATATATATATATATATATATATATATATATATATATATATATATATATATATATATATATATATATATATATATATATATATATATATATATATATATATATATATATTTATTTATTTTTATTTTTTATTTTTATTTTTTAATTGTTTAAAGTTTGTAACTCCCATCATAATTATTGACTTTAAATTATATTTACATTAATCATTATTATTGACTTTTTATTGACTTTATTATAAAAAATTTATATCCCCATATAATCCCCATAATATCAAAAAAATTTTTAAATGTATTTATGAAAGAAAATATGTTTGCACAGTATAAATATACATAAATAAATACATTTAAAAATACTTTTTTGACATTATAGGTATTTCAGAAATTGTTCACCTCAAAATAAATTATGTCACTATTTACTCACCCTCATTTTAAACCTGTATAACTTTATTTCTTATGAGGAGTTTAAAAAAGATTATTTATTCTTTTACACAATGGAAGTTGGTGATAATCAAAAAAATCAACTTTTATCAACTTCCCTACATTGTTAAATTTATATGAAGTATCAGAAAATGCTGAAACAGTGTATCCTGTGTGTTTGTGCTGTTATTGTGTGTGTGTTTGCTACAGAGAGCTTCTGGATGTCAAGGTGTTGGGTCAGGTTTTGTGTCTTTCTCACTCTGTGCTATTAAATGATCCATGCCAGCTGGCCTCTCAACTGTTGGGCCGTTTGGAGCGGATAATTTCCCAAGATAAACCTGTTGCTTTAGGTACATATGCAAACACACACTCTCTCTCACACACACACACACACACACACACACACACATACACATATATATATATATATATATATATATATATATATATATATATATATATATCAAATGTGAAGTCATGTGTTATGTGTTGTGTTTTTTCAGGTGACCCAAGACAGTACACTTTTCTGCATGATCTGATGGCACAGTGCAAGAGCTCTTCTTTACCAGTTCTTGTGCCCTCCTACACCTGCCTGTTTCCTCCAGGCGGACTTGTACACACACTCCTGTCAGGTACACATGTTCAATTTCAATTCGAATTCTACCGAGAGCTCAGTTTCCCGACATTATCATTGAGTCAATGATTTTGGCTTAATGTGTGTCCACCTTCTGATTCTTAGAATGGTAAATAATGAATTTTAAGTGGCATGTGAAGTCATACATCACGCATTGTTCTCAGTAGCACTGGTCAGATTGCAGCCTTGAAGCCTTGGGTTTATTTGGAAATTTCCTAGGGGGTTTTAGAAAGATGGTTTCAGATTTGTGAGTAACATTACGTGTCACTCATTATGGGTCAACATTACGTGAAGACGCATAAAATACAAACATAAAATCATAGCTCGTGATTACATTTTGAATTGACAGCACAGTTTAAAAATAAAAAGATAAGTTACCGGCTGAATACTACAGCGGTTGTCTGATCAATTATAGTTCATTTGACAAGCACATGAACTCACATCCTGGTACTTTACACAAAAAGTGGGTAATAGTTTGGCTTTTAGGTAACAACAAAAAACAGTGTTGTTAATGTTACCTAAAACTATTAAATTAGCTCAGTACTTCAAATAAAGCTGAAATTAAATATGATATATATTTTAGAAGATCATTTTAAAATTAAGAAATTAAAATGTAGCCATGGCAACTAATCAAATAAAATGTTTACTAAAATGATTACAGTACTAAAAGTAATAAAATTATTAAATCTAAAGCTGAAAAAAATAAAATAAAATAAATAAAGCTAAACAGAAATGAAAACAACACATACAGTTACTTATGCTAACTTATTTAACTTATTTTATTTTTATTTATTAATATATTTACTGGCATTGTCAAATGCATGGATTCCTGATACAGATTTTATGCATAGTGCCAACATTTTTGCTGACTTCCTGCAAGCAGAAGAAGGAAGTGAGTTCATGTGGTTTATGCGAATGATCTGTCACATGGAGAATACAGCTGTCTTGGTAGCAGGGGTTTCAAAATTCATGTTTGAGGATTGATGGTGTGGAATTTACTGTATGTTGCAGAACAAGAAGTCTGTTTAAGTTTTTTTTGACCACACCTTATTTTACAAAATATTGAAAGCATGCAGTCTTTCTAAAAAAAACCTCATAGAAAACTCCAAAGGGAACATATAGTGAATTAGACTTTCGATTTGGCCTACAGACTGACCTCACGAGTGAACAGCGCTACGACTTAAAGTGATTTATGACCAAAGTACTAACCTACTAAAATAGGATTCTTTATCATGTATTGGCCAAACGATCTCCTTAACATCCTGACTCATATTTAACTAGGTCATATGAGTGCTGTGACAGCTCTGGCTCATGGTCGGCATTGCATCATTTCCTGCTCCTGTGATGGAATGCTAAATCTGTGGCTTCTGGATGAGCAAACGAGACCCGTGAGGTCCTTACCGAGGGCTCGAGGACCTGCAGTGGACTGGGCCTCTGACTCGCTCACCCTCTGTCTGGATGACAGTGTGCTTGTGCTACAGATGGGCCACTGTCTCCAGGTGAGAGAGGTGGATTCTGGGAAGGTGCTGTACATGGAGAAGGATTCTCTGGATGTTCCTGTCGTCACAACTGCCTGTGATGGTCGGTTGCTGGTGGTTTTTTATGACGGAAGTCACCTGGTTAAGGTGAAACCTCAGGCAGATCGTTCTTCCTATATGTACTGTAAAAAAAAAGACCCTGTTACATCTACAATAAAAAAAGCATATTTTTGAATAACTTGTACATATAAATTTGTGCTGTGAAACGACTAATCTTTTGATTAAATCTAAATATTAATTTATTATGTATATATAAACATATACACATCTAGTATATTCATTTAATATATAAACTACATATTGTTTTATAAATGCATATATATAATTTATACTTGCATATGTATGTACTTATATTTACATGATAAATGTACACGTTACACACTCATCATATATATATATATATATATATATATATATATATATATATATATATATATATATATATATATATATATATATTTTTAGAGGCAATTAATTGAGATTAATCATTTGACAGCACTAATATAAATTATGAGTATGCAAATAAATATTAATGCTGTCAGACAATCAATCGCATTCAAAATAAACATTGCTTACATAACATATGAGTGTGTACATTTATGTAAATATAAATACACATACATGTATATATTTTTTTAAATATCTTGTTTATAAAATATATTAATATATAAGAAAATAAATATATACATGTAAATGTTTTAAATATATACTGTATGTGTGTGGATTTATATATACATAATAAATATACACAGTATTATATACACATATATTAAGATTGTACATATATAATATATTAAATATACATATATTAAAAATGTATTTTGGATGCGATTAATCGTGATTAATTATTTGACAGTACTACTAAATACTATGTAAACTATTCAAAAAACATTGACTACATAACATAAAATGTAACAAAAATGCTTTAAGGTGCATTACTAATAACAAAAACTATAAACTATATACATTGCACTCTTATCCTTTTCACAATAATTTCTAAAGTAATTTTAAGAGATTTTAACTTGCTAACTAATAAACATCAGTTCAATAGTATACTACTGTAAAATTACATATAATGCGATGTTCAACCATTTACAGCTTGTATGGTAACTAAACCAATTAACAGCCATTGACATTATAAAGAAATATGACCAGTGATCAGTTTGGTTGTAACTTCCTCTGTTTCTCTTTTATTCTGCTCTTAGGTGTTTGATCTTGTGGCGTCTTGTTCACTGCTGCGCTGTGTAAACCTCACCCTGGACTTCGAGCCCGTCCACAAAGATCAGTCCATCTTAGTGTCTCGCCACTCTTTCAAAGACTACGTTCTCTTGGCCTACAGGTTATTAGTACATTACAGCACACGTGCCCATTTAGACCGATTAATCAGCGCAGTATTTCGTTCTTAAATAACAAATGCGCTCTTCCGTAATAATGCAACGCGTATCCCATTTCCAGGCGCGTGTGAAAACAATGCCGCTGTTCTCAGACTGATTTACATTGTCTGGTCGCACAATATATTATTTAAGAGTAAAGTTTTCCCAGAAGCTGTTCGTCTTTCTCGTATTTAATTAAATGATTAAAAAGCATGGATTAATCGGGATAGATGATTGACAGGAGAAACGAACCTCCGCGCTTAATGTGATTAAGCTGGAAGCATCACGTGCATGCACATACACGCAATTGGGGTGACTAGTAATGTGAAACTGTCTGAGCTTGTTATTAAAATAACAGTAGTTATAAGAGCTATGGAAACATGAGCCATTCATATGAGGAATAACAGTCAGAATATGGCCCTTGTTATGTGACAGTTCCCTTTTTTTTTATCTCTCTCCCTAATGATTTCCCATGTCCTCTCTAGTCTCTGTCATGAGGAATCAAATACTTTGTGATAAAAGAGTTCATTGTACTGTGGAAATGTACTGTCAGAACCCCAAACTTCCTCCCCTGTCTCCTGAAACAAAGCTGCAGATGTTTTGTTTTTAAATACTTCAGCAGCTTTCCAGGCCACGGATACCTAACGAATGCGTTTCAACAAAATGCCCACATTTACCCATCAGCAACGTCTTTGAGAAGGATAGATGCTATTATTAAACATCCAAGGAAGTATGATAAGAGAAGTACATTGGAAAGTGTGTCTTTGTGCTGTTTACATTTGCATGTAGCACCTGCTGCTTTGCATGTCCTCCTAAAGATCCCAGTGTTAAGAAAGAGCAGCTGGAATGTATGTTTAACATCGTCCTTGATCATTTATATTTAAAGTTGTTTTTTGTGGCACAATATTCCATAGTGTAACAGAGGATGTTGTTAAAGGACGGGACAGTTAGTTAAGAGCTATTTTTGGCTTGACGCCAAACTTGCAACCTGTGAGTAATTAAAGTGCAGCACTGTTACTCAAGTCACATGCATAAAGATCATAAAAAGATATACAGTACACTGCTGTTAAAAAGTTTGCATCTAAAGTACGTTATTTACATTATATGTGTGTGTACTGTGTATAGTTATGTAAATATAAATACACCCATTTATAGCACATATTTTTACACACACGTCAATTAAAACTTTTTTTTTTATTAATCGCGATTAATCATTTGACAGCACTAATTAATACAAATTAAAAACATAGTTTCTTGTTTTGATGTATTGTAGAATGTTATTTATTCTAGTGATGGCAAAACTTAATTTTCAGCATCATTACTCCAGTCTTTATTTTGAGGAAAATATATATATTTTTAATTCTTTTAAAATCAGAAATGTCTTTTTAAAACAAATTAATGCATATTTGTTAAGCATTAACATCTTTAAAAAAAAATAAAAGAGTTTGGAAGATGCCTATTAAAAAACTACTTTACGACTGGTAAAAAATATTTTTAAAAACCGCCTTGCTTTTAATGCAATTTCTTGTATCTGTCTTGCTCCTCATTCGCAGGGATGGAGGAGAAGCAGCAATATTCAATGCTAAAAGCGGAGTTGTGTCGGTCACATTGAAAGCTCAGCACCCTGCAGCATCTATACAAGCTGTAGAGATCAGCTCTCAGTATTTACTGCTCTTCTGCAGGTAGTTTTAAAGAGTAATTCACCCAAAAGTGAAATGTACCATGATGCAACACTGAGCTTTTATAATCCATTATATATGATTCTTTGGTTTTTGCAGCTACCCCTATAAAAGACACGGTGAAATCATTCACATTGAACTGTTCAGCACAGCATCTTTCCAGTACCTGCGCTCTATCTTGGGTTGCAGTCAGGACTACGTTTCCCAGGTCACCATTGCAGGGGGAGGGTCCCACATTGTGGCCTTTTGTCCCACCCCTCACAGCACCACTACAGAAATTGTTATCTGGAACCTAGAGACTGAAGATCATAAACACATGGCACGGTTTCCTGGCCTGCTGGCTCACGGTTTGTCAATAAACCTGTTAAAGATTATTGTCTTCAGCACTCAACACCATTATGTCTCTTATATCAAAACAAACACAACGTTGTTTGAGTCCAGTCCCATTTATACATAATGTTAGCATTTGTTGTATTTTATACAGATAAATAAATATTGAAAAAAAATATAATTAAAATAACCAGTGTTATTTTAATATTGTTGATATACTACCATAGTGTCGTTTTAAACATCTACGTTGATCCAGTAATTTATATATATATTCGTTTTTGTTTAGTACTTCAAGTTAAATTAAAAGAAATATTGTATGACAGCTAGTTGTATTTTAATATATTGACGAATGTACTTTTTATGGTTTTAGTTTTAGATAACTGTAATAACCCTGACCCAGGCATGCAGTAAAAGGTTTTTTATTAATCGGCAAAAAATAAGAGACAAACAAACTTGAAAAAGAACACCTATGAGATGAAAATTCATTATCATTTAAATAACATCTAAAATCTAAATAACCTATCTATATATATATATATATATATATATATATATATATATATATATATATATATATATATATATATATATATATATATATATATTTATTTATTTAATTATATATATATATATATATATATATATATATATATATATATATATATATATATATATATTTATTTATTTAATTATATATATATATATATATATATATATATATATATATATATATTAATTTATATATTTATATTTATATTTATATTAATTAATTAATTTTAATTTTTTTACTCAGTAGCAGTATTTATAAGTATGTCTCAACGTGGTTCTTCTTCACTATATTGCAGGTGTGTGTTCTGATCTGCGGTACTGTGTGGGTTTCTGTCCCGGGGAGCGATGCTTGCGCATGTGGAACCTGGCATCCAGAATAAATGACCAAACACTCACATATAACGTGCACAAAGTACACAGCGACGGGACATCTGAGATTGTAACCATGCAGAGATATCCAAGGTACAAAGTCCACTGAACAACTGGCATACATATGGCCACTCTGTGCAGTTTATAACTGTAAACACAGCGAGTCTGCACGAGATGTTTTAGGACTGTTTAAAGCCGTTTTGTAACTATGTAACTATAATAGATAACTGTGTTATTATGCAATTCAAGTACATGAATCTAAATTTATTGTTTTTCGCATAGAAAATATGTCTATCAATGTGCACAAACAAAGCTTTTTTTGTGGAAAGCTGTAAAAATTCTCTCTGAATCAGGTACGTAGTGTGTCAAAGCACCCGTCCCGGGACTGTGAGAATCTGGAATGTGGCACGGACACGATTTAAGGGTCGTCCTGTGCAGGTGGAGCACGGCCTGTTCTCCTCTTCAGACATTGCTCTTGTACGAGACCTGAAAGTCTATATTCTGTCCGACCACGGCGCCGCCAATTTCACCGATACGCCTACATCTGTCTACCAGGTACTTCTGTTCACCACACAGACTGAAGGTATTAAAAGGGACCGATATTTATGCTGGTCTGAAACTCCTGTCCTGAGATCTGAAACATGACGTTTTCCTGTTGCGCTTTTTTTGTAGACATTGCTGGTGTACGACCTTCTTAAAAAGAGCTACGTTAAGAAAC
Source organism: Puntigrus tetrazona (assembly GCF_018831695.1). Lineage (NCBI taxonomy): Eukaryota > Metazoa > Chordata > Actinopteri > Cypriniformes > Cyprinidae > Puntigrus > Puntigrus tetrazona. The sequence continues at coordinate 14,077,199 of NC_056705.1, read as the reverse complement.
AGTCTGGACTGTTCATCGTGCCCTGTCCTCGACAGGACTATCGGCTCTTAGATGGTGAAATACTGCTGGGCCTTTCAGAAACACGGTAAGAACTCACTTCCTCATTCGGCAGAAACAGAAAATTACTGTATTGCTTAGTCTAGTTTGAGTAACATTCGTGAGGTTGCATGGATGTGGCACGATTTAGGGACCATCTGATATTGTGGGATCTGGACTCTGGCTACATTAAAGGGCGTATCAAGACGTCTTACAAAGAAACCCTACTCTCCAGCATGGACAGAGATTCCCAAATTATGTCCTCAAAAGAAAAGACAGGTATTAATATGTACTTGATAGTTGACTTTACCCACATAGATTTTTATAGCATATATCAAAAAAACAACAACAAACATCTAAACTTGTTACACAGGCCTAGTAATGCCATGGGACAGGCGCACCGAAACCCAAACGGCAAAAAGAAGGAGACAAGACCGTGAGGTGAAGAGGGAAAAAGATGAACAGCAGCGCCTCGACAGAGAGAAGTTCAACTCTATAGACCAGTATCTTCTCAGTGGTGATGAGCAGGTACAAAGGAAGTTGACCAATAAACAAAACCTGAATTCTGAAATAATAATCCATATACATGGTTGTCAAATGAACTTAAGTGCACTGCTTCAACCTGTATCTCTTGATCTCTCTCTCTCTCACTTGTCTCTGTTTATCACTTAGGTGGTCATCTGCTCATATTTTGCCCATCATCTCAACGTCTTCAGTGTGGTTTCTGAAGAGCATCTGCACACCCTGGAGGACCGCTGGTCCCATCTGAGCCTCCGTACTGCCGCGATCACTCACTCTGGGGGGTACTTGGTGGTTTCCAACTACAGCGAAGCCCAACATGCTCCATACCTCACCGTTTGGGATACACAGCAGGGAAAAGTATGCAAATCTGTTTAAATGTTTTGAGTTTTTTTCAGTCATGTTATATTTAATCAAAAAGAAGTGGGTACATTGCTCACCTCAGGCCCAACAGTTAAATCTTTACATTTAAAAAGTATTTGCTTTAAAATGTAATTTCTTTTCTTTATGTATTCAGTAAGATGAATGTTTCTTATATATGTAAAGGTGCGGAAGAGATTGAAAAATGAACCTGGAATCTGCTGCATAGCTATAAGCGATGATGCCTGCAGAGTGGTTTTCGCATTGCAGGATTCAACAAGTATATGCAACAAATATTTTATAAGTAAATATATAAGTTAATAATTATAAGTTTATATATATATAAACATACACACACACACACACACACACACACACACACACACATATATATATATATATATATATATATATATATATATATATATATATATATGTGTGTGTGTGTGTGTGTGTGTGTGTATATATATATATTATTTTTAAATTATTATTTATTTACTTATTTATTTATTTTATTTCTCATTTAAGTCTCATGTTCACTAAGGCTGTCTTTTATCTCATAATAAATAAATATTTCAATTTAAAATGTTTTTAATTTGAATAAAATGACAGTCAAAACTAAATCATTGCAGACTATATATATATATATATATATATATATATATATATATATATATATATATATTTTGTATATAGAGAGCATATTAAGAGCATTGTTGCACTTATCTAAAACCCAGGTTAAAAGTATGGGAGCCGTTCCAAGGAAACATAAACCATCTCTGGCTACGGAAGTTTAAATCTTAACTGGTCCAGCTTGCTCTTTATCACTGAAGGACAATCCAAGGCTATTTTATTATCAGGTACTGCAGACCTTTGCTCATACTTGTGTTGACATGTTCCAGATGATATCTGTTTAATCTAGGTCAAGAATAAGATTCAAACTTCTGTAATCTTTAGCATGGGATGTGACGGTGGATGTCTTAGAATAGGGACTTTGCATTTTCACAGCATGATTAATAATTTTTGTGGGATACTAAAATGAGATTTATTTATACGGGATGCATCTTTTGATCTATCTGTTAAACAGAAGCAGTGAGCATGTGGGACCTGGACAATGGTACGATGTTGTCTGTCTTTACTCCTGACTCCAAGATCCAGACTATCTCTCTGCATGGACCTGACAACAGCACACTGCTCTTGGGCTTTAGTGACATCTCTACTCTAATCTCCATGACCGTCAGCAAACAAGATGTACACACAAAGTCCATCACAGCTAACGGAAAAGATCTGTTTGGGGAATCCAGCAGTAGTGAAGATGAGGAAGATTAAGAAAAAAGCAAGAACTGATAGGAATTCAGAGATTCAGTCTGAATGGGAATAAAGTACTTTAAGATCTTTTACATTCACCTTGTATTGAAGGACTCAAGAGATAATATTATTTGTACGCTGGAAATGCGAAAGTATGTGACTTCTATCTTCAAGTCTAAGAAGAGAAAAGCGACGCATTACGATCAGCATTTCCAGTGCTCGTTTTTCCACATACTATGAATTTACCAGAACTTCCCCGCCTTACCCTGGGAGTCATGAGATCCAGAGGTTATGACAAAACAAATCTCAGCAAGCGTGTGCTTTCATGTTACGTGATTTCAATGCATTTTCGTAAAAAAAAAGTCATATATTCGTAGGCCCGTTTTAAGAGACCTAATTGCCTTTGTGAAAACTCTGACGTTTGGGTGTGTATTAAGACATGCTTAAACAGGCTCTACTTTAGTAAGTGTCATGCCTGGTGAGTCAAATTTTCACTTCCTGCATTTGTCACATGATAGATAAGCAAAATAACAACAACTTCCTGCTTAGATTAATTTATAAGGGGTTTTTAACAACTGCATTTATATTTTCAAAGCAAATAAAAATGAACCGATGCCATTCGTTGTCTTCTTTTTTCTATCTTTATTTTAAGGCTTTCTGTCTTTGTAGAAAAGTATGACGAAGAGAAGAGGTGTGAAATTAGCACATGACCCATCTTTTTTGGTTAAGCTTGCAGTGGCTGATTGTGGCTGTTGTCATATACCTGTAGGACACATAAATGCAATCTTTTGACATTGCAGAAGATGCGCTATTTGCAGTCTTTTATTCTGCATAACGTCCATTAAAACGAGGTAAAGGTTTGATTTCAACATGGCGGTCCAAGTAGCCCTTCTGTGAGAAATAAAACCTTTTGGGAATGTTTCTTCATTTCATATCGCATGACATGTAAACGTTTTAACGAATGGAGGAAATAGCAATACAACGGCTAATCTGTAAACATCTCGTAAACAAGATTATCAATGCATAGCCATCTGTTTCAAAATGGTTACCGCGATTAAAATTATCTCCTAAAAGCAGTTCCACTAAGAAATCCAACAGTGGCGGTGACAAAATACTAGCATCTGTTAATTTTCGCTTTCTAAAAACCTTAACTCGGTCACTGTATTGAATTTCTGGGACGCCGAGTGCCTCACCAGAGTCGTGATTGGACAAACGCTCAAAGCCAGTGAGGAAAGGTTGACCTTCCGTCGCTTTATCAGTGGTTTCGTTTCAGGCGAATAAGTGCAGTGCGTTTCAGCGACAGATACCTCCGCAGCTCTAGAGCTCCAGCGAGTTTTTTTTTGTGTGTGTCGGGCACATCGGAATAAGTGCGAAAATGAAATACGGATTATTATCGATCGCGTTCGTCATTGCTGCAACAGGTAAAGTAAATTATTTTACTGCGCTGCTTTGATTCGAAATATGCATTTGCCGTATGTGCGCCACTGATTAAATACCGTGTACTTTTACGTATCGTGGGAAATTGCACGGACCTCCTAAAACTTAAAAGATTAGTAAAGGATGATAGCCTATTACGTCCCTCAAAAAAGGTGCAAGCCAATATAAAACGGACTGATTTCGGCAATAAGGAAATGGTTGCGTTCCAACATAATTGTAGGCTATGAAATGTGATATTTAAAATTTGACCCGAGGTTTTACTCGCAAGAACGATTTTATTAAATAATAAAGTCCGGAAAGAGATGCATCGTTGGCCATACCTTACGGGAAATACCGTAGTTTCGATTTTATGCGTGACTTAAATAGAAAGCAATTAAGACAAAACGCTGGTAAAAACAACGCCAGTAAAACAAAGCTTAAGATCAATTTCGTATAAGGAGGATTAGATTTAACGTTACAGTAACACAGGCTACAGGAACACAAACACTTCCTTATTGCTGAAATCAGTCAGTTCTATTACACTTTAATGGACACATTAACATATAAATATTCTTATAGGTTCCTCAGAGTTCAGTGAAATGTAGTGTCTTTCAGAAAACTACTTTTATAGCCTATATAACTTTTTTTTAATTTACTCATACTCCTATTCGTGTTCAAAACGGACAAGTGCAGTTCACAAGTGCGCCTTTTCCCCCCCGGCGAACTGGCAACCTGCGAGACTTTCTCTAAACCAAGGAGAGCGTCAGTCACATTGTCAGCGCTTGCATTTCTTTTATGCGGCTAACCTAACGATCAGACATCACGTGAAATCGGCTGATGTGAATTATCACATTTCCCTGTTGGGAAATTTTGACGCTTGCACACTTGTGACGGCGCGCGAGGGAGGAAGTGAATGTATGTAAATAGCGCTCCATGTGCAGAACAGCTAGACTCTCTCTGCACGATGTCTATTTTCTTTCTTCTTCACCTGTTATTATCAACCATAATAATAAAAACTCTGCTTTTTTTCTAATTGAGTTTTTGTCAGATTTAGCTCCCACTTGGATGCACGTTTTCTTACATTCTCTTGTCTGCATCTTTCTCCTCAGCTCTCACCTCAGGTGATTGTAGTTCAGTTTATGCGTCCGCCAGTGCAACCCCAACATCTGCTCCCAGTATAAACACAACTACTCCCAGTCTGAACACAACTACTCCCAGTCTGAACACAACTACTCCCAGTCTGAACACGACGACTCACAACCCGAACACGACGACCCACAACCCGAACACGACGACCCACAACCCGAACACGACGACCACACAACCCGAACACGACTTAATTCTGCACCTACTACTACACGGTACCTTCGCCAACATCAGCCACCAACCTGACAATGGGGAAATACAATGTTAGCGATGATAAAGGCATATGCATTATGCTTGACACGGCAATCGCGATCCGTAAGCAACAGCCAGGTGAGATGTTTTGTGTTGCTCTTCATTCAAATGCGATTCAGCTTCTATCTAAATCACTAATACGTTTCACATCTGTTATTTTTCCATGTTTCGTATACATATTATAAGTATTTTTGTTTCTCTAGGTTAATGGCACGTACATTGTTCAGCCGAGCAAAACTCATGCCACCGGAGAATGTTTACCGGATGTGTCCATCTTTCTCCATTTTGACGAAGGTGATATTACCTTCAGATTTAAGAAAGTAAGTCTCTTTATGGATTTTAAAAAAATAGTTTATTCTAGACAGTCTTTTCATGTACGAAGAAACGCTATCAAAATCTTTATCAATTATGTGTTTCACGTGTGGCAAGTAGCAACAATTTACACTTTTTAAAATCTAGAAAATAGTTTTAGCATTGCAGTAAGTGTGCATCCGGCTAGTGGAAAAAGACATGCATCTTTCAATACAACCTGAATTTGTGTGGTCTGAAAAACGGAACTCTGAAGCACTTTAGGAGGAAGTATAAAAGACTTATTTTTTTTCTGTCGGATATAATAATGTCTATTCCTCATTAGGTAACAGATTTGTTCATTATTTTGTTGAATACCTTGTTGTGACTTATTGATTTTTTTTTATTTTATTATATTTTCACATATGTATTTGTTTTAAAAAATTGTGTGATGCATTATGGTTCTTTTTCAGTTGTGTTCATGTATTTTTGGGTCATCGTTGTAATAAACGTTTTTTTTTTTTTCTAGAATGAGTCAACGAAAAGGTCTATGTCGATTATGTTCAATACGATTTAACTTACGCTTTCACGCCAAACGGTAAATATGCTGTCATGTACAAGTGCCATTTTCCTTGTAAAACACCCACAACAAAGCATATCTTTAGATTTCTGCAGTTTATTCCTGAGATTTTTTTCTATTGATATTTTAACTGCAATGAGTTCTGTATCCTTATTAACTTATTGGTTAATTGAAATATCTACTGAAATCTACTGAGCAAGACAAATTTCCTGCTTCATAATCTTTTAAAATGACATAAAAAGCCAAGCATCAATAAAACAAACACTAGGCCATGCAGCTCAACCAGTTTAGCAACAATAAATGTGACGCTCTGCCAAGAAAGAATAAGGAAGTATTAGTTAGATTTTTACTTACAGTAAATATCATCCTTTCATTTTTAATTCAAAAACAATAACTTTATGACATTTGCAGGACTTTTTCACAAGTTTTTTTTGTTGTGTAAATGAATTATGTGAATTATTTTTATCACAATTACATTCGTGGAATTAAAAACAGCAGGAGACTTGGTTAATGGTTAATCATTTTGTGCGCATCCATGCCAACACTGATCTAATTATTTTTCTTTTGTCAAAGTGTTAAGCAATTTCACAGGGCTGAACAGGTCTCTTCAGTTGTTTTCTGTGGATGTGGGTCACTCTACTCCTGTAAGGATGAGACAGTGGACATGGGGAACGGTGTGAGTCTGGATCTGACCCAGTTCAGAATTCAGGCCTTAGAAATTAAAAACAACGTATTCGGACCGCGTAAGTATAAAGTGATGACGCTTCATTATCTTAAACCAATCCATCCTTGTAAACAACAGTAACAGCCCATGCACTGTTTACCTTATGTCCTAGATACTTCATAAAGCTTGTTTACAAAGATCGTAGCAAAGGTGCCATGGCAATGCAAAAAGCTGGTTAGACCAGCTGTATAACAAATGGTACTAAGGAGATACCTGCCTGTTATAAAGTCCAAAGGCCACCTATTAACTAAAGTTATTCTCAAACCTTCTCACTTATTCTCAGCATGTTTTATTTTTACTTTTTAAATTAAAGTCTGCTATTTTTTTAATTGAACTCTTTATTTATTATTATTTAATATTGACACGATTTGTTAGCTTTAAAAGCTATGTAAAAAATAAATATATATATATATATATATATATATATATATATATATATATATATATATATATTTTCAACACAACCCGAAAATGAGCAGTTGATACCGACCACCTATTTTAAAAAGTATTGTATACATCTGCAAATATTGCAATTTAAGGGTGGAAAACACTGTACAGCTTATGCCACATTTTGCAGTCTGGACTACATCCACCATGCTGTCTCTATCGTGCCATATTAAAAATTGTCCTTTGCATCGTGAAAACCTTCAATCTTCATCAAATTCATTGTGCTCTGTTTTGTGCAACAGCTGATCTATGCAAGGCGGATCAACCTGACTACCGCGTTCCCATCGCCGTGGGCATAATCCTCATCATCCTCATCATCATTGTAGTCGTCGCTTACCTCATCAGCAGAAAACGGAGGACCGATGGGTACCAGACACTATAGAGGCATATAAGTGGGGATCTACGAGAACACCAGCAATTCCAGTTTACAGGAATCTTAATGCTGTTATGCATGTTTTAAGTGAATGTTACTTATGTATGATAAACATGGATGGCCTAGGATCTGTCCTAACATTGTTACTATGCAGGGACAATATGCCACATCCTAACGCAGTTGCCATCACAATTTCTAGATCACTATAAGATCATAATAGAATCAGACAAACAACTGGATTATTACATGCCTTATTTGGCTTGCATTCGTATACTAATGACCAAAGAACCTAACCTAATACTGACATTACAGAAAGATACTGTTGATCCGCCTTAATTGTAAGTGCGCTTTTCTAAGTGCCCTTCACGCCTAATGCATTTTCTGTGATATAGGCTGATAAGCCGTTGTTAATCTGAAATGTACAGTGCATCATTCTTTCCTAAGGGGCCTTAAAACCTATAAAAGGGTATTCAGTTGCTTACATTGTGTAATTAATAATAGAAAGGATTTTAAATGCAGTTGCATCCTAGTATTCGCTTCTGTTGTGCATTTTTTCTTTTTTTTTTTTTACCTGAGTTTTAATGTACCTTATTGTGATCTGAAGCTGCATTTATGCACTGAATATTAGGAGCAATGTGTAATTTTGGTTACAAATAAAAAAATTAAAAAAAATGTTCAAAAGTCAGCGATTGTTTTACATTTAATATGCAGCATTAAAGAGAACACATAGTAAACACGGCATTATCATGGGGACATGTTTAAATTAGGTTCTGCTTAGTTTCACCTTGCACAGTGCTGTTGTGTTACGTGGAAAGCAGTTCACCTGCATTAAATAAATTACCTTTTTGTTTTGCATGACTCCTGATAAGAGAAGCACTATTTTATGTTGGTGTTAGAAACGATGCAAAAGCACAATAGCAAAGGATTTTAGAAGACACTTTTTAATTGATTTCACCTATCAATAAATACCCGTGAAATGTATCAGTAAACACATTTTTAAGCCATTTATCATCTTATTATTTATTCTGAAGAATTGCTTACATATGTGAACATGCTTGTTGCTAGAAGCCACATTGTGTGACAGTGGGACTGACAAAGGTCATCTGTGCATGCAGCCACTTTCAACCTCATTTTGCAAGTTACGAATCGCTGATCTTGCCTATATGTTAAAAAAAATGAAGTGTTGTCACGTGTTGTGAAATTTATTTAGATTTTGAAGTTTAGTGTAGAACAAAAGTCAGCAAACTAGTATGGTAGGACTGGCAGGAAATGTGAAACCAGCGCAGCAGTGGACATAGAGTAAAGAAAAACATTTGACATTTGTCAAAAATAAAGACAAATTAAAAACAGCTACGCCTTCTTTGCCTCATCTGATTCACACTATCAATATGCACACCTTAAATGTGTTAAATTCTCGTTCAATAACCTTATATAATATTTTCTGTACGTAATGTAAAAAATAGAGGATAAACACACTGCAAAAGACGCCTGTGTTTTCGAGTTCAGCCTTTCCAGATGTAATGTGATCTCGAAAGACTGCTCCAGATGGGAAAAGGGCGTGCGCTTTCCGAAAAACCTCGTAACGGACCCTTTTCAGGGATTTTGGCCGCCATACAATAGCGCTTGTTTTGAACACGTGCACTGAAGGCCAGCAGAAGGAAATGCTCGCTAAGGAATCTCACAAATAATGTGCATTTTATCAACTGGTGTTTGTACTGACCGAGTAGGAACCGGTGCAGAACTTCTGACGATGTTTCAAACGCACAGACGAAGCTGAAACCGAGAAGACACGAGGTTTGCGGCGATGTTCCGGCGGTTGCCGCGCGCCCAAGCGCGAGCGACCCGGCCGAGGCGGGGACCTTACTGAAAGTTTCTTTCCGGAGGAACCCACATCTTAAACACAAATACCTCGAGGCAGAACCCAAGATTTTAGGGGTACACCTGAAGTTGATGTTCAAGGGGAACGCAATAGTCTCAAACGCATCTAGGGCTGAGGGATTTTGTTTTGTTTTGCTTTGCTTCTTCGCTGTTTGCAGATTGCCGTTTTATTTAGTACTAGCTGAATCGAGTAATAGCGTAATGCTGGCGTTTTCATCTGTTGTAAGTGACAATTTTGAATATGCTTAAACTGTACAATTTGGTAATTGCTTCACTGGTTAACATTATATATATATATATATATATATATATATATATATATATATATATATATATATATATATATATATATATTTAATTAGTATATAATATTTATTTATTTTATATTTAAAGGTGATAATTTCTTATAGTAAACGTTACAGCATTTCAGCTTTTTAATTTTAAATTTTTACTTTAAACCATCCTTCAGTATGATTTATTTACTACTGTTTCCTTTAAACAGGGCATTATTTCTGGCAGTTTGGCCATAGCAGCACAGAAGCTTCACTTGCCAACAGTAAGATTTTAAGTAATCATCTGTGATCGAAAAACGATGAATTATTATTAAAAGCATGTACCATCTTTTGTGCTAGTCATGCACTATATGCAGAATGTATTGAGCGTATTTCCTACTCTGAATTTATCACTAAAGACGCTTTAGAAATAAGTATTCCTGAGTGTGATTTTGTCGTTTTATTCTTCAACAGCTTAAGGCTTGTTTGGGAATGCAGGTGGTCACATGTATGGCATATATCTTCTGTCTTCTGGGAACATTAACTGAGCTATATTTATACACCGTTTGCTTCTGGCATCACATCAAGATGAAACATGGAAACACATGTATACAATTGGAGGTAAGCAAACTATTTTAAATAGAACATTTTATGTTATTAATGTCATTGTACGCTGTTAACATGCAAATCACTAGACTGTATATATAGGTATATACATTGATATTGGCACCTCCATTAATATTGGCACCCTTGGTAAATATCAACTAAAGATGTTACAGATCTGTCAAATGTGATGTCAAATGAAACTAAAAAAGAGATTTTTGGCAGCAAACCCACCAGATGGGTTTAGTACAAACAGGGATAAAAGTATACTGTTGGATCTTTAATGTTGTTGGTCTGTTTTTTTACAGGAGGTCATGGACATCTCCTTCTGATGCATGGTATTATGGATTCTATCAAATACCAACAGATAAAAGATCTAAAGCTGACTGCCTCTGTTAGAAATGTTTTGATGGACCATGGTTGGATTTTCCATTGGGACAATAATCCAAAACAATCCAAAATCAACACAAAAATGGGTATCCCAGTCCTGTAGAAAATGACTAAGATGGCTCTTCATTGCTTTAGTTTGAATTTTGTGATTTTTTTTTTAATGAAAGATCAAAAGGATTAAAAATGCTGATTTATTTTCATAGCTGCCTATATTATGTACACAGTAGTGAGCAGTCAGTTCTTCAATTTCATGTAATGAAAAATGGTCCCTGTCCACTGTCTACAATGTGAACACCTGAACTGTGACATGAAGCAATGATAAATCTTGTTTGATAAATTATGTTTAGATCAGTTGGATGGCTAGGTATATTGCCTGTTATATTGTTTGCTTGGGAAAGAGATGGCAGCAGAGAAGTTGACAGATGTTTTGGAATGCTATGAGTAATATTCTGGGAAACCTTGGGATAATTACCATCTACCTAAAGATTGTTGCAGACCCTTTCAGTAGTGTTTCCTTGAGGCAGTGGCTATTTCAGCTGGATATGGCATCCTGACACCCCGCAAAAACTGTTTAGGAATGGTTTGTGAAACACAAAGAGTTCAAGGCGTTTTCCAATTGAGCATTTATGGGATGTACTCAACCAACAAATCCAATCCATGCCAATGTCTTTTTGGCAGACACCAATGAATCAGAACTGGTTTAGCACCACAAGGGAGAATTATAGATTATTGTATGCTTTTAATGTTGTGTCTGATCAGTGTATATTTATGGATTGTTTGCCCTCTTTTTTTACAGAAGGGATATGCTGTACTGTGTTTCTTAGATGAGCTCACAGATGTGACTCAGATTGTCCTCTCCCTCACAATAGCTGCATACTGCTGCAAGGCGATTCCTTGCTGCTCTTCCGGATCTAATGTGGTAAGCAATGTTCATTTTATAGACCATGCACAGTTCTCGAATGTAAACGGTTTCTATTTTTTAGCCCATCATCGTTATGGCGCCAACCACGGATACGCAATGAAAGGGAGAGTGTGTGCACCTTAAGGCTAATAATACTAATATAACTCGATCTTAGAACACATTATGAGATACTAATACATTATACCATAGTCAAGCTTATCACTGATATAGTTTTATTCAAGTATTTTGAGAGCATTAAAACATCTAATCTTTAGTCCTACCAAATATGCAGACTGTATACCTATTTCTGAATTAACAGGAATAATGTATATTTGCAATATGAATTAATATTTTAATCAGCTTTACAATACAGCACATAAAACTTATACTGTATGTTTTCCGATTCATGTACTGAATTCACTGGTGTATGGACAGTGTCAATACTTAAATGAAAGGTTATTAAAATTGAATAAACAAAAGTCTTTTTTTACTCGCCTCCAAACCCATTTCTTTCATCCATGGAAGAATGAAGAATGCTGGGAACCCAAGTAAATTGGAACCCACTGACTTCTATTGTACAACGTAGACCAAAAAACAGCTTGGAACAATGTTGTAAAAGTGTATGACACTTAACATAATAGGGTTGTGCATTATTTTGATGTGGAATATTGCTTTAAGCCAATGGGGAAAACATTAACAGCAATGCTATTACTGTATCAGCGGTGATATTAAAGTGTTTGCATTGAACTCAACAAATAAAGCTCACATTCACCCACTGACCTGATGTCCAGATTATATATGCACTTTCGAAATAAATATATAGAACACAACTGAGTCTATACACTTCACAAAATGTGCGATGCTTAAAACAATCTTTAATAATCTCCTTATCATCAAAAGGTGATTCAGCTTGTACACATCTTAAAATAATCACTGGCAATTTAGAAATAATCATAATAAAGAATCTTCACAGAAGATAAAATTGGATTCTGCAAATCAGTCTATTTAAAGTAAATGAAAAAGGTTCTGATCTCCTTCGGATAAATGGTCACATTGAAGTCCTGGGTTGTGCTGCTAAAAAAATCAGTTTGTTCTGTAAAGAGAAAAACAACAACAGACATTTTTATTACATCTATTTAATTTCATTAACTCATTCACTTGTCAGATCAAACATTGTAGTTACCAAACAAGGATAAAATCTCACCCCCTTTCGGTACACTTTCGTTTGTTTTCCAGCTCCACCTCTTGAGTTCTGATTTAATCCACGCCCTGTGAGGGAACGCTCCCTGAACCTGGGTTACTTCACCTATGCTTCTCATAACCTCCTGTTAACGAAATTACTGTTAAGTTGTTATGTTTAATAAACATTCTACCAATAAAAACTTCAGGTACCTTCAGGTTAATAACAGTGGGTTGCGACAGGACTGGGTCTTCTCCCTCTTCATACAGGTGTGTGATTCTCAAAAGAATACGGTCAAAGTCCATCTCAGAGTTTGTCTCTCCACCTTGAAAAATTATATGTACATTTTGAATATAGCTTCTGGTTATAAGCGAATTTATACTTCACCCTGAGTCTGATTCATAATTGTTTTGCCAGTCTTGTGTAAAGTATATTGTGGCCTGCCTGAGTTGAGGCTGTGGAGGTGCTGGGTGTGATCAGGACTGTAGCTCCAGCCAGGGATACTGAGGGTCTGCATGTGGAGGTTCTGGGGAAGCACAACCGGCTGAACAAAGCCTTTCGGGTTCCACTGCTTTTCTGTGTAAGGGAAAAGTTTATATTTCTTCGTCTCTGCTGGCTTACAAAACGGACAAATGTTAAAAAAAATAAATAAAAAATACATTTTTCGCATTTTGCTCAACTGACAATTTTGTTAATAGTTTTCTTATTTTTAATTACACATATAAGATGTATGTTTGTCTATGTTTCTCAGACAAAAGAGGTAATAATGACAAATCTAATAAAATTAATAATACATGAAGGCAAAACATGTAGAAAATGTAGAAACAGGTAAAATAGTAGGTGTACTTAGTAGAAACAAAATACTATAAATCTATGTCATCTGGATGAAGAGTGCATATGTACGTTTAAAAAAAGGGCTTGCACATTTTAAGGAAAAATGCCCTTGGCAGTGTTATTTCAGTATTTATTCTTTCAATATTATGAAATAGTTAGCATTTTTATATTTTCTTTACATTTAATTTTCATAAAAATGTTGTCATGTTATTAGAATTTTATTTATTACTTTTAGTAGACCATATGAAATAAAAAATAAGACAAAAAATGAAAAAAAAAAAAGAGTCTTTTCTAATGTATTATATTGCAGGTAATATACCATTTTATGACTGCAGTTTAGTTTACTGTTATAACCTTGGTACTGGGCCAATGGAGGTCATTTCTATTTTTAACTAACAACATTTTTAAACTGCACCTGTTTGTCAGAAGTTGTACATTAGTACTGGCAAGCATTTGGATTAAAGGTAACTGAAGGGTGTGCTACAGTATGTCTCCTATTATTGAGTTGCCTTTTGTTACATATTAGATGCATTACTGAATGTAATAAACTTTTTAGAGGAGCTGAGATGGAGATGACAGTTAGTCTGGTGTCTGCAAACTCACGGGGTTGATCAATGGGCATAACCACAGGTCTGTGCTGCAGCTCCAGTGCCTCCTGTTGGTACAGAGAGGACAATGCAGACGGGGCGCCCAGCATCATCCAGAGAACTGGCCGTACCACAGACGAGTCATTAAGAGTAAGATTATATCCCAGATTCCACTCTGGTTGTTCCAAAGCCGTCTATGAAGCATCACCTGATGCACGCACACAATGCACAGAATACAAATCATTACAAAACAGCCAAGTACGGCCTTAGAGATTGACACAACAGTGCCAAGTGTGTGTGAGAGGCAAACACAAGCCCTTACTTCTAGTTGCCCTGACTTAGACTGGCCACTCCATGAGCTCTTTCACTGAGAAACACAACTCTGCTGGAATCATCTTCTATGTAGGCCGCCCGCACCATTGGGTAGTAATTCTGTGCATGTAAACACACCAGACGTATAATAAGCATATCTCGTAATAACTGGTATGATTTATGAATATTAAGTTTAAAGCAACCTTACGCGGGCGACTGTGTTGTTCACAAAGGTCTTATGTGTCCTTTTCATCATCTGATAGCCGTTGTTATCAGTAAAAAGTGTTCTGTTATTCTTCAGACTCGTGCGGGTTCTGAACACGGTCTCTCTGTTCATCTCTAGGGGACCCACTTTATAACTCTGCTCTAGTCTGAAGCACGCCAGCCGACCCTTGAACCCTAGCGGCACTCTGGTGACCACAGAGTAGGTGTGCTTTCGCGTCTTCTTCCTCTCTGCAGAGAAACGCTCACACTTTCAGAAATGGGAACTATTGCTAAATTTATGGAGAAAATTTAATTGGTCGCAATGAAACAGGCATAGCACCAGCTTGAAAAAAGCATGTATTCTAAATTGCTAACATTTATTTTAAAGCTAACAACAACCCTAGAACCATAGATTCAGCATATCAAGAAAGCCTTTTTCTTTTACCTGTAGAAATACTGGCGTATCTCTGAGACTACCTTCCCCGGTACAATCTCCATGGCCACAGATTTGTAAGCAGGAATAGCTGAGCCGTTAGCAGTAAAGATGTAGTTGTCTGAGATCGGCCCAGAGTGGACATCCCCATTGGCTTCATACTCCCAGAAATCCTGCTGTACTCTAACTCTCATCTTTTCACGCCTGCAAAGTACAGACTAGATCAACTGAAAAGTTCCACTGGGTTTAACTGGCAATCTGATGCATGATGGAGGAGAACTTGCCGGTCTGTGATGCTGTGCAGAAGGTTTGTCTCTTGGTCAAACATCAGTTTGTAGCACTCGTTCAGCACCGGTAACAACTTCCTACCAGTCCTCTTCCACTGACTCACATTCTTCTTTTCAAACCTCACTACTCTGGCCGCATGAGCCGCCCCGCAGACAGATCCAGTGTCACAGGGGGATTGTGGGAACTGCACAATGTACTTTCTGTACTGAAGTCCGCCTAGCTCAACAACGAAAAACAGATCGTAGGCGGTGGAAGACTCCATCGATTGTTGGATCTGCAGTTAATTATTGAGTCTGTTATTAACTGAAACGACGGATAACTGCATGTCAAGACAGAAGAAATGTTTTGTAACCTGAGAAGGTACTGCTTTTCCGTCATCGCAAGCACAACTGCCATTGCATATGCCACAGAAATATTAATATATGTTGAAACGTTCCAGGCAAGTGGGTTGTACACGATGACATGCTGTTCCAGAACATTTACGGAGTCTGCAACAACAACAAAACCTTTATTAGACAATCTAGCCTCTAATCAACTACTAATGCTAACAATTACACTGAAAATGTAAAGAAATGCACTTGGATTTCCAATATTGTCTATATTATCAATTACTTTAAAAATATTTCTAAAAATGAAAAACAAGAACCAAGAGGCTAAAAGCATAAGCCATATATATAAAAAAACATACTGGTCTTTACTGTAGTAGATCTGGTTTGAGGTGTGTGATTGATGTCATTGGAAACGGTTTGTGGAAGCAAGAATATGGCTGCCAAGAGCTCCTCAGCTCCCATCATGCCTTGCATGAGATGTTCCATGTACATATCAGCAACTTTAGGGGACTCTGTCCCTGTGATGCCATCATGGTGCTGAACCTGGAGCAAATCAGATGAGATCAGGACCTGTCAATTTCTAGACATATACAATAACATGTTTTAGCAGGGTAAAGTTTAATTCGGACCTATGGGTTTGAATAATAAGAGAAAACTAATGAGAAAAAATAAATAAATTATGAATAACATTTTTCATCATTGGATCTAATTTAACTGTAAATTCCATGCTGCCTAAAGTTGCTCAAAAGGAAATGGCAGCGACATAAATAGAGGTTTAAAACCAGGCACCTCTGAGACAGCCCAACGTAGGGTCTTGAGTTTGTCTAGAGCCCATTCTCTCTGAACTGGACCTTCTGGGAAGCTGATACGATATCTAGTGAAGAGAGACTCTGCTGCATACAGGAGGGAGCTCGCTCGTCGAGCTACTCCTTTCAGAACATTCCTGGACCCATAGAACCCCGTCCATGCCTGAAACGGTTCTGGAAAATAAAGAAAAAGACCTTTCAGGACCATTTGTTTTTCAGAAATGCAGAGACACACTGATGGACCTTATTGACATTTCTCAGAATCCTTGATAGCATTTCTTAAAAGAGCGGGAAAAATATTAAGAAATTTCTTACACTGGCCAGAGGAGAGAAAAATATCTTATATTACAAACACTCACACAGCAGTGTTAACTATTCTTCTGCAATTTAACGCATGGTAATAAAACACAAAGTGTAGTATTAAAAATTGGTAAAAACACATAAAAACTATAGAAATAGCTATAATAGCCAAATAATAAACCTGTTGAGTAAGGAAGGAAGTCTTGGTTTCCTCTCACATCCCAGGACAGATTTGTTTGGTGCACTGTCTGGAAGTAATCCTGTAGCGTGGCATATTGAACTGTAACTCCATACTTGTCACTGTGTGCGTTAATGTAGTTCATTAAAGCATCCATGTTTGTAAACTGCACTGAAGCATTGAAGAACTGCTTGTCACAACCCTGTAAATACAACACACCCTTGTAATACTGTATGAGTTAGTGAATGTATAAAAGAAATACTTATAAAAGGTTTAGCCTGGGGTACGATTGAGCTGAACTGACCCAAGGCCAGAGAACATGATTCGTTCTGAACCACTGGGCTCTTTGCTTGATGTTTTCCACCATGGTCTGTGCGTAAAGCTCTAAAGTTTCTTTGGTCACTGGCAGACTCATGTTAGGGTATACACCATCTTTAGGAGGGTCCGAAACAAGGCGACTCCATTCCAGTAAAACCCAGACCTGGGCACAATTACCATCAATATAACATCAAGTGTTCACACATTATTTTATATAAAACAAAAGTTTGGGGATGGTAAGAATTTTTTATAAAGAAAAAAAAATACTTATGCTTACCAAGACTACTTTTTTTACTCAAAATTGCAATAAAAAGGATATGAAATATTATTATTTATTTACTTCTAGTTAATTTATATATATATATATATATATATATATATATATATATATATATATATATATATATATACACACATATATATATATATATATATATATATATATATATTATATATATATATATACATATATATTAAAATTAAATTAAAACTTACTTGATTTTCATGCTAAACAAAAATCACAATTGAAGTGTTACAAAATAATAACAATAATAAAAATAAAGTTACTGGGTATCACCTGTTAGAGAAGGGGAGATACGATGGGGTGCAGTAACTGAACTGGTCCATTGTGTGTGTGAATATCTCTTGTTTTTCCTTTAAAGATGGTGAACCCCTCCACACAAACTGCAATTTCTACAAATGCAGATGTTATATTACTACACATACCAACCATAATGTATTTAGTTTATGCACAGCTGCATTGTGATATGTTATACCAAACCAATGATGCAAAAGCACAACCTTGTTTTTCTGCATGTCATCTTTAAGGTCGTGAGTCGATCGCGTGAGATGAGGTGAGCATCAAACCCTGCAAGCGCAAAGAGGACCGGGTGGTGGCTGATGCACCAAATGGATCAACATGCCATCCGAAACGTGGCCAACACCAAAGGTCTCATACAAAAGCCGTGGTCCCTCTACAAGCCAAAAGAAGAGAGAGAGAGCGGGAGATAAGAAGATCAACATATGTAACACTAGTAATGTGTAAATAGCACTAGATCTTTCAGCACCAGGTTTTATTTCTAAGGAGTGTTTCATGCTCACGCACCTGTGAGCTGAAGAATGGCATCATCTACATCTGTCACCGCTTCATCATGCATCACCTGACCCCGATTATGAACTCCAGACGACCCTCATTTAGCAGCTGTCTTACCTGACATATAGAAAAAAAGTCACCTTAAACCTGCTTATTTTTGATCATTGAAGGCCATAAACCTCAAGCATGATCATACTTCCCAGAAACTGAAAAAGCAGCTATAATATACACACACACACATATACATATATACATATACATATACATATACATATACATATACATATATATACATATACATATATATATATATATATATATATATATATATATATATATATATATACATATTGTAAAAATTGTAAAATGTGCAAAATATAATTTGGAAATTATTTTTCACTACTTAGTACAGTATTGTAATTATTTTATTTATTTGAGTCTTTTTTAAATCTATTTACATATTTAGCTTTTTAGACATTTTACATTTTTTCCAAGCACCAGTTTGAAAATATCTGGCTTAAACAATAATTTAACTTATTTACCTTTATTACATAACAGCTAATATGATATCCGTAAGCCCTTACCTGTTTCTTGTGCCAATCTGTTGCCACATTCACCCACCAGAGTCGGAAAACTCCTGTTCAACTGCGATGAATTTCCGGCCTTTGACTCGTGACAGCTCTTCAACTACACTGCTGTAGACATTGCTGGCGTACGCATGCATGCTCTCCTACAACAGAGAAGTACGACAGCGCTGTCGATGATGACAGTTCCGCTCGCGAAACATTATTAAGCGTCTGCGTTTTACCTGGACGGTGTACACCCAGCCCACATCCATATGACTGTGAGGAATGACGAGGGCTTCAATCCTCTCGGCTGCATCGTTTTCAGAGACTGTCATGAGCAGTAAACCGAGAAAAAGAGATAAAAACACCATTGTCGCTACAAGATCATCGAAACATTATAACCGGCGTTTCAAGAGTCTCATGACTGCGTGTGATCGTATGCGCATGCGCACTTTTACTTCCCATTTCATTCTCTGTTTCTAGCTTCTTCGAAAAACCTTTTTCTATCTATCTATCTATCTATCTATCTATCTATCTATCTATCTATCTATCTATCTATCTATCTATCTATCTAATCTGTAGTTTGCATATTTATTTTTGCTCGTTTATAGCTCGCTTACTATTTTATGTTTATTCATTTGTTGCTTCGAGGTGGTTTTTATATCAAATAAAAGAATAGTAAAAAACACTTTTCTTAGTGACTTTTTCCAAAGAGGTGCTTTGCTGTGTTTTGTTTTGTATTACGTGTAAACATAATTCAGGTATAAATAATGCTATAAAATAGATGACAGATTTGAAAAAAAAAAATCCCGGGTCGTCTCCTGACCAGTAGGAGGCGCCCGAACACTCTGGACTGTGTTTATCACGCTTGCTCGGGTCCTGCTTTACATGTTAAAGATGGCCGGGCTTGATAATGATGGGGGAGCAGAAAACAACAGACAAAGATGACTTGCAAGTGTTAAAGGTTTGAACTCACTGTTTCGTTTCCCTCCGCCTTTTGGTGAGGTTTAAATAAATAGGTATTGCAGCATCCGGACGATGTCGATGGTGTATAATGTACAGAACATATCTGCTGCAGCGCCTGTCACTATAACAACTGATACACTGCACTGTAACAACGGAGGAAAGGCAGGTTTTAGGACAAGCAGCGTCTAAATATCATTGATGAAACTCTGCGAACTGTATTCTGATCGTGTTATCCTAATGTGCTTTTCGTTATGCAAGAGACACTTAATGTACTGTAAAACTATAATAAATATTCTTCTTTAAACAGTATAAGAGGCTTTCATAATTTTTAATCTCATGTTTGTTAACAGATACTATTATGGCACAGCTTTATTCTTATAGCTATAATTGTTTTCGCAGCAGTTAGGATACTGCTGAAATTTTGTAAGCGAAGGCAGCAGTGAAGTAGAATCTATTTTACTTTCTTTTTCATGCAAATGCAAAAAGAGACCTCAGTCACCATTTGCTTTCATGTTATTAAAAAGGATGCAAAGCAAACACGTCCCGACTGGGGCTGTCATTCTGCCTAAGATCTTTTTTTTGTGATGAAATGATTAAATCATTTATTTTTATAACTCTGGCTTTAACACGTGCAGTCTTTTGGGGTTTTTGAGGACTTCAAAGGTGCAGTTTTTAATAATAGAACATTTCTTTTCGCAGGAGCTGGTGAATGATCTGTACTCCTTCAGAGACCGTTACTTTGAGACGCACAGTGTTGAAGATGCTGGTAGGAAACAGAATGATGTTGCTCAAGAGATGGCAAAGACACTCAAGAGACTGGAAGAAAAAGAAGGTTGGGATTTCTTCGTTATTACGGCATAGAAATGTTAGCGTTTAATAAAATATGTTCTGACAATTTGATTTACATACACCAGAATCCTTTACTATCATCTTAGGACCATTGAGAGTATTGGTATTATATTATTATTATCATTATATTATACTTTCAACAGATTTGTACAAACACAGCGCCCAGTTCTTGCTGCAACGAGGCCGTGTCTGAACGTGGCTCGACTTCAGTCAGACTGCAGAGGAGTGTCTGTCCCGGCTGTTAAACTGGAACCAGGTTTGGTTGAGGGCTGGAACACACTGGGAGAGCAGTACTGGAAGAAAGGAGACCTGACTGCGGCCAAGACCTGCTTCACAGGTGCTCTACAGCAGGTGAGTTTTTATTATAGCCAGGAACAATGTGTCTCATTCATTAAATCGCGCAGAACGCGTATAATCAATATTATAATTGGCCTGCAATAATGTTAAAATGAACATTTATTTTATAGATGAAGTATATTTCATCATATACAGTAGAGCTCAAGCTGCTAGGTTTCTGTGTGTTAAAGGTTTCTCTTTCTGTACAAAAGATGTTTATTGTGTTTGAACTGGTTAAGAGGAAGACACAGGCTCAAGTGAGAGCTTTATTTAAAAAGAGCATTATGTTGGCTGAAGAGTGATTTAAATTATGAATTAGGCAGAATGTTTAGACAAAAGTTCAGCAAACAAATAATACACATAACATAGAAGCAATAATCCATCCAAATAATTGCAAATGAGACCCCTG
Source organism: Puntigrus tetrazona (assembly GCF_018831695.1). Classification (NCBI taxonomy): domain Eukaryota; kingdom Metazoa; phylum Chordata; class Actinopteri; order Cypriniformes; family Cyprinidae; genus Puntigrus; species Puntigrus tetrazona. The sequence continues at coordinate 14,055,718 of NC_056705.1, read as the reverse complement.
TCTTTTAGGATATCTGCCTCTAATGATATGGTACTGCTCAGAGACGAATCACTGTCGTCTTATTTTCATCCAGAGTAAGAATAAAGTGTCTCTGAGAAGCCTGTCTATGGTGCTGGCGACAGCTACCACCCGAAGAAGGCACGCAGGAGCAGAGCAAACGCATTCTGAGAGCGTGGAGCTGGCCAGGCAGGCTGTGCAACTCGATGTCACTGATGGGACTTCGTGGTGTGAGTGTATTACACAGATATTTCAGAAAATAACACGTTAGGTGTGTTCCCAGTGGGACATCCTGTGAAATGTGTTCGGGCCAAAATGGGGTTCATTCCGCTTATCTTAAAGGGCTAGTGCTTCAAAAAAGTTGAAAATATGTCTTTATTTAATTGCTCTCGTGTCTGTCCAGACTCATTGTTTGTTCCATGGAACATAAGAGAAGATCATTTTGGTTCTCGTTGTTTTTTTTTTTTTTTCTCTCCACACAATGGCAGTCAACTGGAATTTCAAATTATTTATACAATTCTTCAATATTTATTACCTTAGAATGTCAGTCAGTTTTGACAATGTTGGTGTATTGAGAATAAACGTAAATAAATTATTTCATGCTCGTTTACTTTTGGCCCAACAGATATTTTAGGGAACGATATATCTCCATGTTTTTTACCAGTGGACAAAACCCACAGCTCTCTCAACAGGCCCTCAGTGCCTATGCACAGGCTGTAAGTATCTCCTCGGGACTCGAGTGTCATCCAAGCCTCTGTATGTTAAATATTCGTTTGCAAAGCTGGTCTTCTTTTTACCTTATAATTTTATCTGTGGATATTTACAGGAGAAAATCGATAAAGCGCTCCACAACGAATCCTGACCTCCACTTCAACAGAGCTACGGTAACAATTCTTTCAGTTCCTTTCACACATTTTTTCAAACTGGTGTGTGAGCACCAGCAAATGTGTCGCAGATAAAACCAGCATCTTATCCACTTTGTTACATGTATATTCTAAACTGGTCAACAGCCTGCTGTTGCGCTTTACACTGTGTCAAGCAGGCATAAAAAAAATCTCCTTTCTTTTACCAGTTGTTCCAGTATGAGGAGATGTACAGTTCAGCTCTGGATGGATACAGCCGTGCTGCAGCTCTGGATCCTGGCTGGGAAGATGCTCGAGAGAGAAAAACAGCTGCTCAATTACCTAGACCAGGTTACAATGTTAATAGAGAATAAGGTGAGAGAAACTAGACATTTTTAGGTCATTTTATGGGAGCTGAGGTTTTAACAACTTTAGTGTGTGTGTGATATATATATATGTATATGTATATGTATATGTATACCCCCAAATGTGAAGTTTAGTAGCACAGAGCATTGTTTAGTTTACTTCATGGTGTAAAAGCTTATTGAAAAGGTTGTTTGGTTGTTGTTTTGGATTGTTTCTAGAAGATGGCGTTAGCGCGCAGTCTAAACAACATTCTGGAGGTCTATAAGAAATCACATTCACCCCACTTTCTCTGTGTTTCAGGGCAGAAGTAAAAGCACGGCGTCTTACGTAACATGCTATCCTCACTCAGTACTTCTGCTTTGGGCCCATGCTCCTCCCTCAGTTCCGGTCTCCCTCGGCCGCCGTGGGAGCCTTGAACCCCGTAGGGGTTTATCCTCTCTCACCACGGCCACCTACGGTGAGGTGGCAGCGCTAGGAAAAGTGGTCTTCAGCCTGGCCTCAGAGGGCCGTGTGGTCTTGTGAGTTAAATGCCTCAGCCGCATTAAGAACCTCTACAAATACGTGCTAACAAACTAGGTTACTGGATATAGTAAATGGTTGCTGATTGTGTTGTTTTATTTATCTTTCAGCACATTTGGCATGGTGGACAGTGACGAGACCTGTTGTTTAGTCATGGTGTATAATACAGCAGACAGCTGGGGTGTTTTAATAGGGGATACTGTAGTCATTCCTGAACCACAGGTTAAACGGCACAGCGTGACACATAAAGATAAGGTTTGTAAACAAAGCTTTTCATTATACTTTCAACACTTCTGCTTAACATTCCAAATTTATTAAGATTTTAAAAATATAATCACTTATGCTCACCAAGGTTGCATTTATTTGATCAAAAATACAGTAAAATAAATGCTGTAAAATATAACTATGACTTTAAGTAAACCTTTTTTTAATGTTTTAAAATTGTATTCATTCCTGTGACGCAAAGCTGAATTTTCAGCATCATTACTCCAGTTTTCAGTGTCACATCTTTTAGAAATCATACTCATATGCTGATTTGGTGCTGAAGAGCCACTTATCAATTTTGACAGCTCTTGTGCTGCCTATTATTTTATCACAACATGCCAGTTTATTTATTTTTTAATCTTGTTTCAAGATTTTTGGGTGAAAAGAATGTTTTTTTTCGATCAAGTAAATTCTGTAAAAATATATTTACATTTTGACCCCAAACTTTTGAACAGCAGTGTACATATTTACACAATCGAGCAAATATCAACGTGCTTTCAGCTGTTATCTGTGCCAACAGTTATGAAAAACCAATTGGATTTTTTTTTTTACATTACAATAGGTGCAAAAAATACCACGTTTTTACAATGTTTCTTCTTTGCTTTTCTCTATACAGTCATATGACTTCCGAAGTATACGTGTGGACTCTCCCTTGCTCCTTATAGTCAATGGCAAAAGACAAGTGATGAAAAGCCAAAGTGCAGCCTTCGTTACGTACAAACCACAAAGTGAATGAAACCCCAGAGAGAGGACATTGAGATCATTGATGGTAGTGTTTTTCCATTTTTGTATATAGTTTGTTCTGTTCCTGTTTGTGAGGACAGGAAAACACCTTTAATACATATTTTTCAAATCATTTCCCTTTTACAATTTTCCTCTTGTTTGTTGATGGGTACCATTGTAAAGTTTGTGCTGCAGTCCGTTTAATTTTTAGGTTGTGAAAATAAAAATAAATAAATCCCAGCCTTGCTCTGATTAGTTTGTCATTTCCTGCAGGTAATAAACAATTTACGTACAGTTTTTTTTACATATTTTAATTGAGTTTTTTTTAAGGTCATTGACATTAGTGGAAACAAGTTGTGAATATTTATAGAATGTGTAACAGCTTTATCAATAACTAAGAACATAAAGAACTACACAGAAACAACAATATATGTCAGTTAGAACTGAAATCAGAATTCCTGGTGAAACTCGTGTCACTTTTAGTTTTTCTTGATAGATGGCTGGGCTCTGTCTCGGATGGGAGTGCTGAACTGAAAGAAAGTTTTTGTGTTTTCTGGTCCCAGTGAGAAGAACCTGTCACCTTCTGGTGGCAGGAACGAAGACTGCTTGACGGTGAGCGCTGATTGCGTAAACCTGATTGAAATAATGCAAAGATTTTTCATATTCCGTGCTTTACAACAGCTGATCACATCTGAACCATTTTGGTCTCAGTGGGATAAAGAACTCTTGACCCAATTTTACTTATGCAGGGTAAAACACAATTACGTTAATTAGTTTAAATAAGGAACCATTATACTTGTTTCTACACATTGCTTTTTTTTTTTTTTTCGCTGACCTGTAGTGAAAGGGTGGGAAATGGGATCTTTCTCTCCGCTCCCAGCGTGTGCATCCGTGAGTGAATCGAGCAGTCCCTGCATCTTCTGATATTGCCTATTCCGTTCATTCAGTCGTTCCAGGACCTCACCGTACTTTGCGCTTATATTCCTCCAGCACCTGGAGAATGTCAAAGTTGAAAATGATGCAAAAAAAAAAAAAGCATCCCTCTCACGCTTCTATATATAAAGTACTGTGATCTTAAACTTTATCACTCAAACGTGTAACCACAAAACGTTTTTTACTATGAAACACTATTAACATTCAAACAATTAGTTTTTTTATATATATTTAAAAACATTTATTCCTGTAATGACGGAGTTTGTAATGTAATAACAAATGGTTGCTTTTATTATCATTGATGTGCTAATATTGTGTGCAAACCGTTATACATTTTAAGTTGTTGTTTTTTATGAACTTAGAGATAAAAAGAACAGAATTTACTTTAAATACATTTTTATAATAATATAAGTCTATAGTCACTGGATCAATTTAAGGCATCCACTTGAAACGGATATAGTTAACATATTTAGTTAAAAATTTTACATTTTTAGTTATATTGACTGTTCTCTTATATGAACACAGAGAGTGAGCACTGGTTTGATGGCATTTTGGGACCTTTTTCAGTGAGGCAATCTCTCCTCTTAATGCATTTAACTCCAGATCTTTGCTCTGGCTCTGCTGGATCATACACTTCTCCATCTGAAGAACCTGTCCTCCAGCCCTCGACAGATTGTACTCCATCAGCATCCTCTCCTGGTTTACCTAAAATAAAACAAACAAAAGTCAAAATCTGAAAGGAGGTGCATTAATTCCAACGTCTGAAGTTTCTGAAGGCATCAGACCTGGTATGTCCAAAACTCTAGCGCTTTATGACTGACTTCCAAAACTGTTTCAGGCTGTAGTCCGACCAGCACCATGGCCTTGTATTGCTCTGATGGTGCCAGCTCGGTCCTAAAAACGTCCAGTTTGCCCGAGAGCATGGAAGAGCAGGCGGGGCAGATGGCAGGAGTGCGACTGAACTCCTCTGAACCGTGTTGATCACAGAAGATGTGAGAGCATGCCGTGACCCACGCGAAGCCACTCAGCTTTGCGCGGCATTTATGCGAATTACACAGCAGGGTGAATGTAGATGCAGACATGGCGGCTGTTACGGAAGGAAACGGAAATTTAAAGAATTATATTTCTATATTGATTTACTGGCTAAGCTGAAGAAAATTATAAAACGTTAGGCTATGTGCGCGCTTACGTGTAAGCTAGCAGCGCGGGAAAAGTATTCCCAAGCGTTCTTAGTTCTGTTCGAATTTGAAATCAAACTATCGCGGCTTTAAAACTATATATCTCTTCACAAATAACTTTTATAAACCCAGGTAGTTTACCGAGAATTTACACGTGCGTTGTTAATTATTTGCAGGCAGCCAGTCAGTCACAGGTAGAGCGCCGCGCGGGATTTGACTGGCCTCATCTGATTGGTTGCTGACTGAGCGAACTCCAAACGAACATCGAGTAGAACAGGCTTAAATAATGTTAAAGTACTTCGAAGAAGACGAGGGAGAAAAAAAACCAAGCAGGTTACTACATTGCACTTCCCAAAATATGTGGTGGTTTGGTCTAGGGAAATAGGAAACCTATTTCATGATAATTTCCTATATATCCCCACTTTGGCGTTGTTTACATTAGCTACTGTCACCCAAAATATGAGCAAACATGAAATTACAAAATGGTACCTCCCCTGAACATCAGTAAATGCAAGTCAATCGATGTTCTGGCTGGTTTGACTGAACGAGAAGCTATTTTAGTTATACAAATGCAAATTCTTAGATTAAATGTTTGGATGAATGCCTAAATTTATGCAAATCAGCCAAGCACGTTTTCACAATTCAATCAAAAACAAAAAATGTAAATTAAACCATTCCAATCTGGCAACACTCATGAGTACTGTATGCAATAAATTAACAAAAACAGAAGCAATGCAACAGATGCAATTGAACCATGGTAGGGTTTCTTTTGGGTTTCTCGTCTAGGGGTACTGGGGTATATAGAATTTTTTGGACTTTACTACATTAAACAACAAAACGTTTCTCAAAGGTCCCTCTTCACTCTGGAATATTATCCCCGACTATATTTTCTCTAAAGTTGGTGGCCTGAATTTTCTACTGCTTTGTAATTGTAATGTTTCAAAGATGCCCATCAAACTTTCTTATTTTCATAAAAAGATGCTCTTGTCCCTCATATACAAGCTTTTTCTCCACACCGATATTATTTATGGAATCTGAATATTTTGTATAAGAATGAATCTTTAACAACAGCTTTAACAATCTCTTCTAAGTTGGACACCTCTTTAACTCACAAGGCAGACTTTATAACTATTCCGATTTCTTACAGAAATATAATATTCCTGTGTCTGCCAATGAATATGCTGTAGTTTTCAATGCCATTCCTTCTGGTGTATCCTTTCTGTTGCTAGGTACCACGTCCCCCTGGCCATGCGCTAACTCTCTGTCTTTAACTGACACGATGATCGGGAAAGTGTGCTTCTCTGTAGACCAACAAAAATATAACTAGAAAATCTGAGCTCTCTTCCAGAAAGAGATAGCAGCAATCCCTTATGTAATTCCATACTGGAAAATTAAAGTGGAGAATACACCTTGGGAGAAAGTATGCACTCTGCCTCATAAATATCTGCTTACCAATAAAATAAAGGAAATAACATTTAAGCTGATTCACAAATGTTACCCTACTTAGATCTTTCTTAAGAAATATAAGTCCGATATTGAAGTGAAGCGCGCAGTTTTTGTGATTCATCTGAAGAAGACTTCATTCGTTTGTTTTGGCTGTGCACCTACACAGAAACATTTTCATCACATTTTTTAGCATTCATCCAATCTTATTTTGTGAGTGACTTTTATTTTTGTTTAAGAGATGCTTTCTTTGGAACATATGACTACTCAAAAGAAAATACAGGGAAATATTAGAGAATTCATTTGTGGTTTCTGTTAGCTAAATTTCATATTCATAAACAAAAGTTTACTGGCTCTAAACCTCAGTTAAAATTTATTTGGACAAATATATGGAAACTATAATCTGTGTATAAAACTGTATTCATCCTTTGTGTCTTAAGATGTACACTCATTGTTTTATGTTTTTTTTTTTTGTTAACCCAGGCAAATCTGAATGTATATTCTTTTGTTAGTAGTGGTATTATTTTATTATTATATTATATGTATTATTATTATATAATATTATATATTTATTATTTAAAAAAAAAAAAAAAATCAGCGCGTGACTTCAGTGACGTCACCGAACTTTTAGAACGTGTCGCCCTACTATTTAAAGGATTCGAATTTTAGAACTCATTTTGTTGGTTGAAGTTTTAGTGTAGTGTTTCGCTGAGTGGAAAAAACAACCTGTTGTAATGGGACTGTTTTCAAAACTAAAGAAAGCGTTTAAAGGGGAGCGTGCACACGAACCCGACCCTGTGTGCTGCTCAAATACTCCCCGTCAGGCCGGAACGCCATCCTCATCCTCACGATGAGACGCCTGGTGCTGCTGCCGATGAGATAGGGAGAGAAGAGGCAGGAGACCAAAGTTCTGGGGATGTCGCCTTCTTCACTTTTTCCGCCGAAAAGCTGGGAAATACAACCTGGCCAAGGCTGAGGAAGTCTGCCAGAAGGAGGCGGCATTGTATCGGAGACTTAATGATGGTAAAATCACAGACGATGATTGAAGTTTTGATTCAAGGAGATTCTTTAATTAGGGAATGTTTTGATGTTTTTGTGTACAATTGAAAAAAAAATCACTTGTTCACATACTTAAGATAGCACTGTCTAAATCGTCCATAATTGTTACTGAGCATTTTTTCCACTTCGTGATTAATATTCCATCTGTAGGTCAGACTTCTCTACAACAGGGATGTGTTGTTGTCGAGATCCATGATCATCAAGACCCTCCAGTCTCTGAAGTCCTCCCTGCTATAGAGAAACTGCTGGAGCCGGACGTCCCCCAACAACTGGATGTCAACATTCCAGCTAGTTTGAATAAAGAGGACAAAGTGGAAGAGCTGGCCAAGGGTAAGTTTACTGACATTATAACCCCATTCTCACTTTCCCGGTGAAGGGATTTAGTAGGCCTCATTGCCAAGCCTGACAGTAAAAATCTTGATTCAGAAACAAATTCATGTAATGTAATTAAAAGGTATACTGTAATTTGAGTGTGCAATATTTTATTCATATTACTCGTGTTCCCCTCTTTAGATCAGATTTGTCTGCAGGATAATTGCACTGAAGACAATGAAGTGGAGGAGCAAGACGACAGTACGAATATTAAATACATGAATATTAGTAGAAATGATAGAATGCGTATTTTTGCTAACTGCATTTGTTTGTCTTATAAATAGATCACGTATTCTGGCAATACGAATTTGGGCCCCAGCTGGGTAAAGGAGGCGGTGGCTGTGTGTATGCAGCGACTCGCTGCACGGATGGCCTTAAGGTTTGATTTTTTTTCTTTTTTTTACCTATGAAACCTTCCATACTTGTTTGGTATTGGTGACTGGAATGATCTCTGTGCACCAGATAATTGACTGTTCTAGCTTTGTTTGAACAGGTGGCTGTGAAGATTGCCGAAAAGACTCCAGATATGCCATATATCAGAATTGTGAATAGCTTGTGCTCTCTATAATGTTGCTTCTCAGTCGTTGTTTTCGGTTTCTAGCGTCTTATATCATGTGAAATCTAAGAAACCACCTTCAACTAAACATCATGCTTTCTTTTAGCCTGGCCATCCCAGTCGCCTCCCCTTGGAGATTGGCCTTACACTCTTGGCCAATGAGGACCCCAGCGTTCCATACATAATCAAACTCCTGGATTGGCAGGACAACCCGGACTACTATGTCATGGTCTTGGAGCGACCCATGCCTAGCATGAGCCTGTTTAGTTTCGTGAAGGTCCGTCAAAGGCTCAGAGAGGGGCAAGCACAACATTTTATGTGGCAGGTCCTTCAGGCCGCTAACATTTGCTGCGAGCGCGGGGTCTTCCATAGAGACATAAAACTGGAAAACCTCCTGGTGAACCCAGACACATTGGAGGTTAAGTTGATCGACTTTGGATGCGGCGAGCTCATGAAGGACACTGACTATGTGACCTTCAGTGGTAAGTTTTACGATTTGCTAGCAGGTCGTTTAGCTCCCGGAAACACACCTAGCTGTAGAAATGCATTAAATATCCAAACCCCTTTCTTCCAGGTACAGAAATATTCTGTCCACCGGAGTTCAGTATCAACGGCAGCTACCATGCAAAGCCGGCGACGGTTTGGTCTTTAGGGATCCTGCTGTTCGTCATGGTGTGTGGTTATTATCCAGACGACGAAGACCTGCAAGAGATCAGCAAGAATACGTGGTCCGAAACTGATCTGTCAAAAGGTAAGATCTTCATCAAAGATGACCAAATATGAAAGTATGCTATTTAGAAACGTGATATAAAAAAGTGGAACATACAAGTTCATAATCATCTCTCAACTTTTTGACCAGAATGCTGCCAGATGATTTGTGATTGTCTGCAGCCGGATCCCCAGCAGAGACTTCTTCTGGAGGATATGCAGCTCCATGACTGGTTTATGGTACCAAGATTAGAATTTGCTAAATGTTGTTTTCTTTTTCATATTTGCTCCAAATGTCATGTATTAAGATAAATAACACTGATTTATGTTTTTGTTTCAGGTCGTGGAGTAAGAAAACTCCCTGCCCGTCTAGAAGTGCCTGGCACCTTGAAGTGGCATCATTTATATTTAGAATTTGTGTTAGATAAATATGTGTTAAGACAATTGTTTTAAAATATTATCCGAGATAAAGTATGATATAGTAACAGTTACATAAGTATAATATATTCTAAAAAAAAAAAAAAAATGAAAAAAAAAAAAAAAAAAAAAAAAAAAAAAAATGTACAGAAGTATAAGAATAGAGCAAGTAGATATAAGTATGATATTATAATCGTTTTATTTCGATGTTAAGTATTAAGATATTTGTAGTTGTATTAAGACATGTATTCAATGTGTTATATTACCAAATGCAAAAAAAAAAATAAAAATGAATAAAATCAAAAAGAAAATACATTTATTCAGCACTACAGTCATCCATGACACAAACAATCAGTGTAGAATGTACAGAAATATTCAGAAATGTCAAAATGACATAACTCATGTACACTTCACACAAAAACACATCCCATGTTAGCTTGACAGAATTTTGGATTGGAGTTGAATTGAATCAAAACTGTGTATGCCATGTCGGTTGACAACACATACATTGTACACACATTACGACATTAGCCACTTCCACAAATTTCAGTACAACTGACTTGATTATAAAGCTGAAAATGTATGTATTCCTTTGTGATGCCAACTATATATTTATTTTGAAATGCTCAAAGAGTTTTATATATTTATATTGGTAATTCAGGTGATTCCAAAGGTTTTCTTTCATTATATGAAATCCCTGCTTAAGGTCACAGTTAAATCACCAGTGCTGCATCTTTGGAACAGGAGCCAAACATGATTAAATGTAGGCATAATAAAAATGACAAAAATTGAATAGAAACACAGAAAACATCACATCAAAATTTCATGTAGTTGCTGCTCAGTAGTGACATTACCACGATTAACAGAAGCACCACGTCCCAGCCATAAATGAGCACAGTTTTTACAGCTTGACTACATCCAAAGTTTTTTTCCCCCATTAATAGACCTGTGTCACGGTGTGTTTCAAGGAAGGAGCACTCGACGAGAATGTGACATTAACAGTTTTAATCTTCTACAAACAAACTGAATATAACGAGATCGGACAAACTGAACTGAAATAAACAGGAACTATATACACGTGACGTCCTTACCTGTCCATCATAACACATAACGCTTGATGATTTACAGTGTGGGGGGGGAAGGGAACCAAAAAACAATACTCACGCTGGCAAGTGACAAACATCAGAACGAATACAATACGCAAGGATAGCGAAGCAAGTAGCGAGTACGAACAGCAACAAAATGGGGGGCTCTATACGCAACATCCCAGTGAAAGATCAAGTTACATACTTAGGAATTCTAATTAATGAAGATAAAATAACAGGAAGTAAATTCAATTGACACTTTAATAGCGAAAACTCAAAAGAAGTTTAACTCATGGTTGCAAAGAGCCTCATCAATAAGAGATTTTGGTGTTAAAACAACTCTTTAAGAGTTAAATTCAACACTGGACCCGAGTGTATTTGGTCCCACTCAGATTTGGTGATAAAATGACCCTTAAAAGTGTCCGATTTTCAGAGTAAAATTAACTGCGATTGGAGTAAAAATTAACACTGCTCAACACTTAGTAGTAGTGTTACTGCAATTTAACACTACAAGATATCCCATTCATTAAGTAGTTAAAAATTAACTACAGTGCACTTTAACCAGAGAGTTAATATTGACAAAGTCAGCGCTTACATCGTTTTCTTAATAGAAAAAAAAAGAAAAGAAAACTGCTTCATTAACTAAACATTTATTAAAACACTGTCAGGCTTCAACACATACATGACATCTTAAAAACATCACATCTGCATAAAATGATAATAGGGCACTATATGCAGTACAGAATCTGTTGTGCCATATTTCACCTGAAAAGAACAGCTCATTAACATTCACTACTTTTAAAACTCTGTCTGGATGCAGTCTGACTGTAAATGCATGGAAATGGTTCTCAAAACAGAGGGTTTCCATCAGTATTCCACATAACAGTACATTGTCATCTTTCACAGCAATAGTCTTGATCTTACAAAACACAGCATCTCCAAGTTTCACCTTAACCAGCATAGTCTGTAAAATGTGAGAGAGTATTACACAGATTAAAGTGTGAAATGTTAAGTATTCTGTGAAATTCTGTTGCAATAGGTTGCATGGTCACCTCTGTTTTTCTAATCAGAATTGGTCATACAAGGTAACCAATTTACAATTGTAAATTACAAGGTAATTTAGCTTATTTTCTAATATAGCGTATAAACCCATAACACCAATAAAAATAATCGGCATTTCCCAAATAAACCAACAAAACTACATACACCAACTGCATCAAAATACAACACATGCAGTCACATTAGCACATTCAGTCACACAAAATATTCAAATTGTGTTTCATTACATTACTTAAAAGAGCTTACCTGTCGGTTGGCGCGATGAGAAAACTCCAGTTCAGATCTTCGCAGGGGAAGGAAGGAACATTAAAAAGGGTTGATAGCATGTTAAACAACTTGGTTTGGAAAAATAAAACACATTATGTTAGGAAATCAGTATTAATGAATCCAGCAAAACAGGGGTAAGTGGGACTTTACTACATTAAACAACAAAATGTTTCTCAAAGGTCCCTCTTCACTCTGGAATATTATCCCCGACTATATTTTCTCTAAAGTTGGTGGCCTGAATTTTCTACTGCTTTGCAATTGTAATGTTTCAAAGATCCCTATCAAACTTTCTCATTTTCATAAACGGATGTTCTTGTCGTTTTCTCCACACCGATATTATTTATGGAATGTGAATATTTTGCACAGTAAATTTTGAAATCCGGAAATCAACACCAATAGTGTTCATTTCACACTTTCAAAGTGTACATATGGGAACCACCCACAAAGTGTTAACTCAACACTTTTAAAAGTGTTGCTTCTTACAACACCAACACAGTGTTACAATGAACACCGAGAGAGTAAAATATTAACAGCAATGAAAATAACAACACTGTTGTAGAGTTGAGTGCAGCTTTGTAGCAAACACTGGGAGTGTCAAAATTCTACACTCTTCCGGTGTTGGACTAACACTATGGAAAAATGGAAACTACGGTCTCCTCAACCTTATCGGAGTCATAGATTACACCATCCTGGTGCTGATAGTACACCTTTTTAGTAACAAAATGAAACACTAAAGGATGTTGCCTTTTTTTTTCTCCTCTTGTTAATGGTCTCTATCCATTACACTATCAGAAAATAATACATTTACTGAAATAAACATCACTATTTAACTCCCTTTAAAACTTTATTCCACCACAAAACATTAAGCCATCAAGTCAGTGCCTTAAATATAACAGTCCAAAACTATGTACAATAGACTGTCGTTGCCATAGGACATTTGTAAATCAAATGGCTTGTAGAAATACAACTCTTCAGGTTTTTTGAGTACAAGACTGTTCTCTTGTGCAACAACATTGAAGGCATGGAGATGTATGACAAACTCTGATTCCATACATGATGCCAACAAATACATTCCTCATTCAAAATCATAACTGACGCTGAAAACAAAATGGACCTTGGAAGAGTTCATCAATTGCGGCTAGTGAAGATGCCTGACAAGGGATGACCTTTTTATCCACCACAATGAAGAACTTGCTGATGATTTCTTTGCTGCTCCCTGAGGCAAGAATGTATGGCTGACGATTCTCTTCCATCTCAAGGTGTTCCTGTATACTCCGGCATGCCTGAATGAGGTGGGGGAAAAAAAAAAAAAGATCAATAACGACATAACTACAGCAATATTTATCATCATAAATATATAAATAAATTGAACATAGTAAAGAACAGGAGACAATCCGGGAAGAAAAGTATATGCAGGCTATTAATTTAAGTTTAGCTTGAGATCATTTATCAATTGATCCATTTCAGAGTTTACCTGATCAATTTGAAGTATACTGTATATAGCCCTCGTCACCAAGTGTCACCAGTGCAGTTACCAACTTTGTGAAATACCACAAGATCAGAATCAGAATCACTTTATTGCCAAGTACGTCCACTGACCTGTTTGCTCTGTAGGCAAACTGCAGGGGGTCCAGTAAGGGTCCTGTAAAGTCCTTCAGATAACCCAAAACCAGTTTTTCCAAATGATTTCATGACCACAGACGTCAGAGCCACGGGTCTGAAATCATTAAGTCCATTAATTTTGGGTTTCTTTGGGATGGGGATGATGGTGGAGCGTTTGAAGCATGAAGGTACTACACACAGCTCCAATGATCTGTTGAAGATCTGAGTGAAGATGGGGGCCAGTTGGTCAGCACAGGTTTTCAGACAGGCTGGAGTCACACCGTCTGGGCCTGGTGCCTGCCTTCTTTTGCTCTTCCTGAAGACCTGGCACACGTCATCTTAGCTGAGTTGAAGGGCAGGTGTGGGGAGAGGGAGATTACAGGAGGTGAGAATGGTTCCTTTTCAAACCTGCAGTAGAACTTCGTTCAGGTCGTCTGCCAGTTGTTGATTTGCCACAGTGCTGGGGGATGGTGCCTTGTAATTGGTGATGTCTTTCAGACCTCTCCACACAGAAGCGGTGTCACTAGAGGAGAACTGAGTGCGAAGCTTTTCCAAATAATTCCTCTTCGCCGCTCTGATCTCCTTCTCTAGTGTGTACTTGGCCTGCTTATACAAGGCTCTGTCCCCAATCCCGCGAGCATCTTCTTTGGCTTGACGGAGCTGACTGAGTTGAGCAGTGAACCATGGTTTGTCATTGTTGTATGTTAAATAAGTCCTGGTAGGAATGCATACAGTATGTCCTCACAGAAACTGATATATGATGTTACCGTTTCTGTGAGCTCGTCCAGATCTGTGGCAGCAGCTTCAAAGACAGTCCAATCAGTGAGAGAGAAGCAGGTTTGTAAATCCCACTCTGCTTCGTTAGTCCATCTTTTTACAGTCCCAAGTACAGGTTTAGCTGGTTGGACAGGTAACGTGCTGTCTGAATTTTGGCAGTTCGCGTGAGAGGTTGGCTTTTTAAAGTCCCCGAGAAGGATTCAAACAGAGTCCGGGTGTTGTTGCCCAGTCTCTGTGATCAGATCGACGAGTTTTTGTAAAGCCAGGCTCACGTGCGCTTGCGGAGGGATGTAAACACACACCAGAATAAACGAGCAAAACTCCCGCGCGTAGTAGAAAGGCTTGCAGTTAATGAAGAGCGCTTCTACATCGGCGCAGCACATCTTCTTTAACACAGTTACATCTGTACACTACCTTTCCTTGATGTAAAAGCACGTTCGTCGCCGCGCGCGATTTCCGTTAATTCTGCGACGCGATCCGCTCTAAACAGCTGAAAGCCCGGCAGACTTAATGCGTTGTCTGGAATCGCAGCGCTTAGCCAGGTTTCCGTGAAACACAGAGCAGCAGAGTTCTATTCAAATCCCTATTAGTCTGGGTAAGCAGAAGAAGTTTGTCCATTTTGTTGGGTAGAGAGCGGAGGTTCGCCAGGTGAAAGCTGGGCAACGGCGCTCGAGTCCGCGTTGTCTGAGTTTCACAAGCGCGACGGCCCGTTTCCCCCGTCTGCGCGGCTGAACTACGATGTTCAACAAAACGTCGGAATAATCAAAAACCGGTGAAATGTTTTGTGGAGTGGTCTGCCGAATGTTCAGCAGTTCCTCCTGGTAAAAACGATGGGGTTTGATAAACAAAAACAGGAAAAACTAACAAAACAATAATACGAGCACTTGAGAGCTAAGCACTGAGGCTGCCATTCGCGGCGCCATCTTGGTCAACAGCCTGAGAGATACTGATCTTTTGGGTTTTCTTTCTTCCTGAAGCCTGGGGTCATAAAAGATGCAGGAGTAGAAGGAAGGAAGGAAGGAAGATATGTCACTGTCCCATTCTGAAAAACACAGAACACATGTTAAATGTTTACAATACAACAAGTCTGGTATATTTTAACTGCAAAGCCTTACTAAAAGTAAAGTTACTTCTGTACAACTCTACCTGGAGAATCCTGGGCTTCACTGCCTTCTCTGTTCAGATTGGAAGATGATTGCTTTGAAAGCTGTTGGCCACCTTTCCAAAAGTCTGGAAGCAGTTTCAGACCCAAAGAGGAGCGTGAAGTCTTGAAGAATCTACAGCAGAAGAAAACATGTCAAGAAATGACCACAGAACATTCAATATATAGCATATTGTTTCGCTTTAAATATGTAAAGAAGAAAGTTCATACCAATCCTTTAGTATCCAGAAATCAAGGAAAAACTGAAAGAACAGTGGTGGACCTCTCTGGATCATGGACAAGGCGCTGTCTGTATTCAAGCGTTGCCCTCATCTTCTGCATGATGACCTCACTTTCACTTGTATGATTCATCAAAGAGATGGCCTCTAGACTTTGGTCATTATCCAGCTGATCTTCATAGTAGCACAGCTGTCTGTCAAGCAGAGGGCCTCCCTTTCCTGTTTTTGGATCATCCTTATCTGCAGGTTTTGTCCCCTTTGTACGGTCTTGAGGCGCCACGACAAGAATCCAGTGTTTTTTGGCCATCATAAAAATGTCCCTGACAAAATGAAATTCAGAAAAAAAATTCAAAACTTACCCTCCCTTGAAAATGACAACATCTTAGTAAAACAAAAAAAAAAAAAAAAAAAAAAAAAAAAAAAAAGACAAAAGAACAATAGTGCAAGTTCTGATCACAGATAATGACTTACATATCCACTCCTCCCTTGGGGATCTCCGAGTGACAGAAACAAGGTGATAATTCCCAAACCATACTTCTGTTTTGTAAGTCGAAAGAAAGTAATTTGCTTAGAACTGAAACAGAAAAACAAACTGAAATTTACTTCAGGATACAGAGCCCTAAAATATTAGTCTACAAACAATTACTAGAGACCTAAAATATTAATCTACAAATAATTACTACAATTACACAGCCATGGTGGAATTATTTTTACAATAATTCTATTTATTATATTTTTTTATTATTTTTAAAATTGGGCTGCACGCGGACGTAGCGTGCAAGCCTGCAAACCCTTCCTTCCATGAAGAACGTTACATAACGGGGACAGCCTTTTATTAACATAATTTGTGCTTAAAGGCCTAGTCTCACAGAAGCACGGTGAAGGGAATCCAAGCGGAATCTTCGAATTAAAATTGTATTTTTTTTTTTTTTTTAGTCTGATGATAATCAATTTCAGTGGTAGAATTAGCCGAGGATGTGCATCGGAAATAATATTCCTGAACGCGCTTATGACTAACGTTACAGTAAATTAAAAGCAATAGCCATATGCGAGACGCCACGAAACACGAATCGAATCATAATAAAGGTTTTACATAATTTAACTTGTACAGTGGAATGATATGGTAAGTCACAAAAATCACGTTAGAGCTCGCTGGCTGTGTAATGATAGTTAATCATTAATAAAGTTATTTTTGATCGAACAAGATAAGCCTACGGTTAAAAAAATGATAAATACTTGAATTAACTTGTATGATTTCTCTCATTAATATGTATTAAGAAGTTAAAATATCAGACTTACCACCACACTTCGCACAGAGGTAAAATGGCGTCTGTCCGCATGTGGTCCGGTTCAATCAAGACGTTTTGTACGTAAACTGGGGTGTGGCTTAGTTAACTCTAAAGGAGAGTTAACGCTTGAAACGACGCAAAAATAACTTTCTCTTTTAAGTTGGACACCTCTTTAACTCACAAGGCAGACTTTATAACTATTCCGATTTCTTACGGAAATATAATATTCCTGTGTCTGCCAATGAATATGCTGTAGTTTTCAATGCCATTCCTTCTGGTGTATCCTTTCTGTTGCTATAGGTACCACGTCCCCTGGCTGGCCATGCGCTAACTCTCTGTCTTTAACTGACACGATGATCGGGAAAGTGTGCTTCTCTGTAGACCAACAAAAATATAACTAGAAAATCTGAGCTCTCTTCCAGAAAGAGATAGCAACAATCCCTTATGTAATTCCATACTGGAAAATTAAAGTGGAGAATACACCTTGGGAGAAAGTATGCACTCTGCCTCATAAATATCTGCTTACCAATAAAATAAAGGAAATAACATTTAAGCTGATTCACAAATGTTACCCTACTTAGATCTTTCTTAAGAAATATAAGTCCGATATTGAAGTGAAGCGCAGTTTTTGTGATTCATCTGAAGAAGACTTCATTCGTTTGTTTTGGCTGTGCACCTACACAGAAACATTTTCATCACATTTTTAGCATTCATCCAATCTTATTTTGTGAGTGACTTTTATTTTTGTTTAAGAGATGCTTTCTTTGGAACATATGACTACTCAAAAGAAAATACAGGGAAATATTAGAGAATTCATTTGTGGTTTCTGTTAGCTAAATTTCATATTCATAAACAAAAGTTTACTGGCTCTAAACCTCAGTTAAAATTTATTTGGACAAATATATGGAAACTATAATCTGTGTATAAAACTGTATTCATCCTTTGTGTCTTAAGATGTACACTCATTGTTTTATGGTTTTTTTTTTTTTTTTTTTTTTTTTTTTTTAACCCCAGGCAAATCTGAATGTATATTCTTTTGTTAGTAGTGGTATTATTTTATTATTATATTATATTTATTATTATTATATAATATTATATATTTATTATTTAAAAAAAAAAAAAAAAATCAGCGCGTGACTTCAGTGACGTCACCGAACTTTTAGAACGTGTCGCCCTACTATTTAAAGGATTCGAATTTTAGAACTCATTTTGTTGGTTGAAGTTTTAGTGTAGTGTTTCGCTGAGTGGAAAAAAACAACCTGTTGTAATGGGACTGTTTTCAAAACTAAAGAAAGCGTTTAAAGGGGAGCGTGCACACGAACCCGACCCCTGTGCTGCTCAAATACTCCCCGTCAGGCCGGAACGCCATCCTCATCCTCACGATGAGACGCCTGGTGCTGCTGCCGATGAGATAGGGAGAGAAGAGGCAGGAGACCAAAGTTCTGGGGATGTCGCCTTCTTCACTTTTTCCGCCGAAAAGCTGGGAAATACAACCTGGCCAAGGCTGAGGAAGTCTGCCAGAAGGAGGCGGCATTGTATCGGAGACTTAATGATGGTAAAATCACAGACGATGATTGAAGTTTTGATTCAAGGGAGATTCTTTAATTAGGGAATGTTTTGATGTTTTTGTGTACAATTGAAAAAAAAATCACTTGTTCACATACTTAAGATAGCACTGTCTAAATCGTCCATAATTGTTACTGAGCATTTTTTCCACTTCGTGATTAATATTCCATCTGTAGGTCAGACTTCTCTACAACAGGGATGTGTTGTTGTCGAGATCCATGATCATCAAGACCCTCCAGTCTCTGAAGTCCTCCTGCTATAGAGAAACTGCTGGAGCCGGACGTCCCCAACAACTGGATGTCAACATTCCAGCTAGTTTGAATGAAGAGGACAAAGTGGAAGAGCTGGCCAAGGGTAAGTTTACTGACATTATAACCCCATTCTCACTTTCCCGGTGAAGGGATTTAGTAGGCCTCATTGCCAAGCCTGACAGTAAAAATCTTGATTCAGAAACACATTCATGTAATGTAATTAAAAGGTATACTGTAATTTGAGTGTGCAATATTTTATTCATATTACTCGTGTTCCCCTCTTTAGATCAGATTTGTCTGCAGGATAATTGCACTGAAGACAATGAAGTGGAGGAGCAAGACGACAGTACGAATATTAAATATATGAATATTAGTAGAAATGATAGAATGCGTATTTTTGCTAACTGCATTTGTTTGTCTTATAAATAGATCACGTATTCTGGCAATACGAATTTGGGCCCCAGCTGGGTAAAGGAGGCGGTGGTTGTGTGTATGCAGCGACTCGCTGCACGGATGGCCTTAAGGTTTGATTTTTTTCTTTTTTTACCTATGAAACCTTCCATACTTGTTTGGTATTGGTGACTGGAATGATCTCTGTGCACCAGATAATTGACTGTTCTAGCTTGTTTGAACAGGTGGCTGTGAAGATTGCCGAAAAGACTCCAGATATGCCATATATCAGAATTGTGAATAGCTTGTGCTCTCTATAATGTTGCTTCTCAGTCGTTGTTTTCGGTTTCTAGCGTCTTATATCATGTGAAATCTAAGAAACCACCTTCAACTAAACATCATGCTTTCTTTTAGCCTGGCCATCCCAGTCGCCTCCCCTTGGAGATTGGCCTTACACTCTTGGCCAATGAGGACCCCAGCGTTCCATACATAATCAAACTCCTGGATTGGCAGGACAACCCGGACTACTATGTCATGGTCTTGGAGCGACCCATGCCTAGCATGAGCCTGTTTAGTTTCGTGAAGGTCCGTCAAAGGCTCAGAGAGGGGCAAGCACAACATTTTATGTGGCAGGTCCTTCAGGCCGCTAACATTTGCTGCAGCGCGGGTCTTCCATAGAGACATAAAACTGGAAAACCTCCTGGTGAACCCAGACACATTGGAGGTTAAGTTGATCGACTTTGGATGCGGCGAGCTCATGAAGGACACTGACTATGTGACCTTCAGTGGTAAGTTTTACGATTTGCTAGCAGGTCGTTTAGCTCCCGAAACACACCTAGCTGTAGAAATGCATTAAATATCCAAACCCCTTTCTTCCAGGTACAGAAATATTCTGTCCACCGGAGTTCAGTATCAACGGCAGCTACCATGCAAAGCCGGCGACGGTTTGGTCTTTAGGGATCCTGCTGTTCGTCATGGTGTGTGGTTATTATCCAGACGACGAAGACCTGCAAGAGATCAGCAAGAATACGTGGTCCAAACTGATCTGTCAAAAGGTAAGATCTTCATCAAAGATGACCAAATATGAAAGTATGCTATTTAGAAACGTGATATAAAAAAGTGGAACATACAAGTTCATAATCATCTCTCAACTTTTTGACCAGAATGCTGCCAGATGATTTGTGATTGTCTGCAGCCGGATCCCCAGCAGAGACTTCTTCTGGAGGATATGCAGCTCCATGACTGGTTTATGGTACCAAGATTAGAATTTGCTAAATGTTGTTTTCTTTTTCATATTTGCTCCAAATGTCATGTATTAAGATAAATAACACTGATTTATGTTTTTGTTTCAGGTCGTGGAGTAAGAAAACTCCCTGCCCGTCTAGAAGTGCCTGGCACCTTGAAGTGGCATCATTTATATTTAGAATTTGTGTTAGATAAATATGTGTTAAGACAATTGTTTTAAAATATTATCCGAGATAAAGTATGATATAGTAACAGTTACATAAGTATAATATATTCTAAAAAAAAAAATATGAAAAAAAAAAAAAAAAAAAAACAGAAGTATAAGAATAGAGCAAGTAGATATAAGTATGATATTATAATCGTTTTATTTCGATGTTAAGTATTAAGATATTTGTAGTTGTATTAAGACATGTATTCAATGTGTTATATTACCAAATGCAAAAAAAATAAATAAAAATGAATAAAATCAAAAAGAAAATACATTTATTCAGCACTACAGTCATCCATGACACAAACAATCAGTGTAGAATGTACAGAAATATTCAGAAATGTCAAAATGACATAACTCATGTACACTTCACACAAAAACACATCCCATGTTAGCTTGACAGAATTTTGGATTGGAGTTGAATTGAATCAAAACTGTGTATGCCATGTCGGTTGACAACACATACATTGTACACACATTACGACATTAGCCACTTCCACAAATTTCAGTACAACTGACTTGATTATAAAGCTGAAAATGTATGTATTCCTTTGTGATGCCAACTATATATTTATTTTGAAATGCTCAAAGAGTTTTATATATTTATATTGGTAATTCAGGTGATTCCAAAGGTTTTCTTTCCGTATATGAAATCCCTGCTTAAGGTCACAGTTAAATCACCAGTGCTGCATCTTTGGAACAGGAGCCAAACATGATTAAATGTAGGCATAATAAAAATGACAAAAATTGAATAGAAACACAGAAAACATCACATCAAAATTTCATGTAGTTGCTGCTCAGTAGTGACATTACCACGATTAACAGAAGCACCACGTCCCAGCCATAAATGAGCACAGTTTTTACAGCTTGACTACATCCAAAGTTTTTTTCCCCCATTAATAGACCTGTGTCACGGTGTGTTTCAAGGAAGGAGCACTCGACGAGAATGTGACATTAACAGTTTTAATCTTCTACAAACAAACTGAATATAACGAGATCGGACAAACTGAACTGAAATAAACAGGAACTATATACACGTGACGTCCTTACCTGTCCATCATAACACATAACGCTTGATGATTTACAGTGTGGGGGGGGAAGGGAACCAAAAAACAATACTCACGCTGGCAAGTGACAAACATCAGAACGAATACAATACGCAAGGATAGCGAAGCAAGTAGCGAGTACGAACAGCAACAAAATGGGGGGCTCTATACGCAACATCCCAGTGAAAGATCAAGTTACATACTTAGGAATTCTAATTAATGAAGATAAAATAACAGGAAGTAAATTCAATTGACACTTTAATAGCGAAAACTCAAAAGAAGTTTAACTCATGGTTGCAAAGAGCCTCATCAATAAGAGATTTTGGTGTTAAAACAACTCTTTAAGAGTTAAATTCAACACTGGACCCGAGTGTATTTGGTCCCACTCAGATTTGGTGATAAAATGACCCTTAAAAGTGTCCGATTTTCAGAGTAAAATTAACTGCGATTGGAGTAAAAAATTAACACTGCTCAACACTTAGTAGTGTTACTGCAATTTAACACTACAAGATATCCCATTCATTAAGTAGTTAAAAATTAACTACAGTGCACTTTAACCAGAGAGTGAAATATTGACAAAGTCAGCGCTTACATCGTTTTCTTAATAGAAAAAAAAAAAGAAAACTGCTTCATTAACTAAACATTTATTAAAACACTGTCAGGCTTCAACACATACATGACATCTTAAAAACATCACATCTGCATAAAATGATAATAGGGCACTATATGCAGTACAGAATCTGTTGTGCCATATTTCACCTGAAAAGAACAGCTCATTAACATTCACTACTTTTAAAACTCTGTCTGGATGCAGTCTGACTGTAAATGCATGGAAATGGTTCTCAAAACAGAGGGTTTCCATCAGTATTCCACATAACAGTACATTGTCATCTTTCACAGCAATAGTCTTGATCTTACAAAACACAGCATCTCCAAGTTTCACCTTAACCAGCATAGTCTGTAAAATGTGAGAGAGTATTACACAGATTAAAGTGTGAAATGTTAAGTATTCTGTGAAATTCTGTTGCAATAGGTTGCATGGTCACCTCTGTTTTTCTAATCAGAATTGGTCATACAAGGTAACCAATTTACAATTGTAAATTACAAGGTAATTTAGCTTATTTTCTAATATAGCGTATAAACCCATAACACCAATAAAAATAATCGGCATTTCCCAAATAAACCAACAAAACTACATACACCAACTGCATCAAAATACAACACATGCAGTCACATTAGCACATTCAGTCACACAAAATATTCAAATTGTGTTTCATTACATTACTTAAAAGAGCTTACCTGTCGGTTGGCGCGATGAGAAAACTCCAGTTCAGATCTTCGCAGGGGAAGGAAGGAACATTAAAAAGGGTTGATAGCATGTTAAACAACTTGGTTTGGAAAAATAAAACACATTATGTTAGGAAATCAGTATTAATGAATCCAGCAAAACAGGGGTAAGTGGGACTTTACTACATTAAACAACAAAATGTTTCTCAAAGGTCCTCTTCACTCTGGAATATTATCCCCGACTATATTTTCTCTAAAGTTGGTGGCCTGAATTTTCTACTGCTTTGCAATTGTAATGTTTCAAAGATCCCTATCAAACTTTCTCATTTTCATAAACGGATGTTCTTGCCCCTCATATACAAGCGTTTTCTCCACACCGATATTATTTATGGAATCTGAATATTTTGCACAGTAAATTTTGAAATCCGGAAATCAACACCAATAGTGTTCAACACTTTCAAAGTGTACATATGGGAACCACCCACAAAGTGTTAACTCAACACTTTTAAAAGTGTTGCTTCTTACAACACCAACACAGTGTTACAATGAACACCGAGAGAGTAAAATATTAACAGCAATGAAAATAACAACACTGTTGTAGAGTTGAGTGCAGCTTTGTAGCAAACACTGGGAGTGTCAAAATTCTACACTCTTCCGGTGTTGGACTAACACTATGGAAAAATGGAAACTACGGTCTCCTCAACCTTATCGGAGTCATAGATTACACCATCCTGGTGCTGATAGTACACCTTTTTAGTAACAAAATGAAACACTAAAGGATGTTGCCTTTTTTTTCCTCTTGTTAATGGTCTCTATCCATTACACTATCAGAAAATAATACATTTACTGAAATAAACATCACTATTTAACTCCCTTTAAAACTTTATTCCACCACAAAACATTAAGCCATCAAGTCAGTGCCTTAAATATAACAGTCCAAAACTATGTACAATAGACTGTCGTTGCCATAGGACATTTGTAAATCAAATGGCTTGTAGAAATACAACTCTTCAGTTTTTTTGAGTACAAGACTGTTCTCTTGTGCAACAACATTGAAGGCATGGAGATGTTTGACAAACTCTGATTCCATACATGATGCCAACAAATACATTCCTCATTCAAAATCATAACTGACGCTGAAAACAAAATGGACCTTGGAAGAGTTCATCAATTGCGGCTAGTGAAGATGCCTGACAAGGGATGACCTTTTATCCACCACAATGAAGAACTTGCTGATGATTTCTTTGCTGCTCCCTGAGGCAAGAATGTATGGCTGACGATTCTCTTCCATCTCAAGGTGTTCCTGTATACTCCGGCATGCCTGAATGAGGTGGGGAAAAAAAAAAAAGATCAATAACGACATAACTACAGCAATATTTATCATCATAAATATATATATAAATAAATTGAACATAGTAAAGAACAGGAGACAATCCGGGAAGAAAAGTATATGCAGGCTATTAATTTAAGTTTAGCTTGAGATCATTTATCAATTGATCCATTTCAGAGTTTACCTGATCAATTTGAAGTATACTGTATATAGCCCTCGTCACCAAGTGTCACCAGTGCAGTTACCAACTTTGTGAAATACCACAAGATCAGAATCAGAATCACTTTATTGCCAAGTACGTCCCACTGACCTGTTTGCTCTGTAGGCAAACTGCAGGGGTCCAGTAAGGGTCCTGTAAAGTCCTTCAGATAACCCAAAACCAGTTTTTCCAAATGATTTCATGACCACAGACGTCAGAGCCACGGGTCTGAAATCATTAAGTCCATTAATTTTGGGTTTCTTTGGGATGGGGATGATGGTGGAGCGTTTGAAGCATGAAGGTACTACACACAGCTCCAATGATCTGTTGAAGATCTGAGTGAAGATGGGGGCCAGTTGGTCAGCACAGGTTTTCAGACAGGCTGGAGTCACACCGTCTGGGCCTGGTGCCTGCCTTCTTTTGCTCTTCCTGAAGACCTGGCACACGTCATCTTAGCTGAGTTGAAGGGCAGGTGTGGGGAGAGGGAGATTACAGGAGGTGAGAATGGTTCCTTTTCAAACCTGCAGTAGAACTTCGTTCAGGTCGTCTGCCAGTTGTTGATTTGCCACAGTGCTGGGGATGGTGCCTTGTAATTGGTGATGTCTTTCAGACCTCTCCACACAAGCGGTGTCACTAGAGGAGAACTGAGTGCGAAGCTTTTCCAAATAATTCCTCTTCGCCGCTCTGATCTCCTTCTCTAGTGTGTACTTGGCCTGCTTATACAAGGCTCTGTCCCCAATCCCGCGAGCATCTTCTTTGGCTTGACGGAGCTGACTGAGTTGAGCAGTGAACCATGGTTTGTCATTGTTGTATGTTAAATAAGTCCTGGTAGGAATGCATACAGTATGTCCTCACAGAAACTGATATATGATGTTACCGTTTCTGTGAGCTCGTCAGATCTGTGGCAGCAGCTTCAAAGACAGTCCAATCAGTGAGAGAGAAGCAGGTTTGTAAATCCCACTCTGCTTCGTTAGTCCATCTTTTACAGTCCCAAGTACAGGTTTAGCTGGTTGGACAGGTAACGTGCTGTCTGAATTTTGGCAGTTCGCGTGAGAGGTTGGCTTTTTAAAGTCCCCGAAAGGATTCAAACAGAGTCCGGGTGTTGTTGCCCAGTCTCTGTGATCAGATCGACGAGTTTTTGTAAAGCCAGGCTCACGTGCGCTATGGAGGGATGTAAACACACACCAGAATAAACGAGCAAAACTCCCGCGGCGTAGTAGAAAGGCTTGCAGTTAATGAAGAGCGCTTCTACATCGGCGCAGCACATCTTCTTTAACACAGTTACATCTGTACACTACCTTTCCTTGATGTAAAAGCACGCGTTCCGTCGCGCGCGCGATTTCCCGTTAATTCTGCGACGCGATCCGCTCTAAACAGCTGAAAGCCCGGCAGACTTAATGCGTTGTCTGGAATCGCAGCGCTTAGCCAGGTTTCCGTGAAACACAGAGCAGCAGAGTTCTATTCAAATCCCTATTAGTCTGGGTAAGCAGAAGAAGTTTGTCCATTTTGTTGGGTAGAGAGCGGAGGTTCGCCAGGTGAAAGCTGGGCAACGGCGTTCGGAGTCCGCGTTGTCTGAGTTTCACAAGCGCGACGGCCCGCTTCCCCGTCTGCGCCGGCTGAACTACGATGTTCAACAAAACGTCCGGAATAATCAAAAACCGTGAAATGTTTTGTGGAGTGGTCTGCCGAATGTTCAGCAGTTCCTCCTGGTAAAAACGATGGGGTTTGATAAACAAAAACAGGAAAAACTAACAAAAACAATACGAGCACTTGAGAGCTAAGCACTGAGGCTGCCATTCGCGGCGCCATCTTGGTCAACAGCCTGAGAGATACTGATCTTTTGGGTTTTCTTTCTTCCTGAAGCCTGGGGTCATAAAAGATGCAGGAGTAGAAGGAAGGAAGGAAGGAAGATATGTCACTGTCCCATTCTGAAAAACACAGAACACATGTTAAATGTTTACAATACAACAAGTCTGGTATATTTTAACTGCAAAGCCTTACTAAAAGTAAAGTTACTTCTGTACAACTCTACCTGGAGAATCCTGGGCTTCACTGCCTTCTCTGTTCAGATTGGAAGATGATTGCTTTGAAAGCTGTTGGCCACCTTTCCAAAAGTCTGGAAGCAGTTTCAGACCCAAAGAGGAGCGTGAAGTCTTGAAGAATCTACAGCAGAAGAAAACATGTCAAGAAATGACCACAGAACATTCAATATATAGCATATTGTTTCGCTTTAAATATGTAAAGAAGAAAGTTCATACCAATCCTTTAGTATCCAGAAATCAAGGAAAAACTGAAAGAACAGTGGTGGACCTCTCTGGATCATGGACAAGGCGCTGTCTGTATTCAAGCGTTGCCCTCATCTTCTGCATGATGACCTCACTTTCACTTGTATGATTCATCAAAGAGAGATGGCCTCTAGACTTTGGTCATTATCCAGCTGATCTTCATAGTAGCACAGCTGTCTGTCAAGCAGAGGGCCTCCTTTTTCCTGTTTTTGGATCATCCTTATCTGCAGGTTTTGTCCCCCTTTGTACGGTCTTGAGGCGCCACGACAAGAATCCAGTGTTTTTTTGGCCATCATAAAAATGTCCCTGACAAAATGAAATTCAGAAAAAAAATTCAAAACTTACCCTCCCTTGAAAATGACAACATCTTAGTAAAACATAAAAAAAAAAAAAAAAAAAAAAAAAAAAAAAAACAAAAGAACAATAGTGCAAGTTCTGATCACAGATAATGACTTACATATCCACTCCTCCCTTGGGGATCTCCGAGTGACAGAAACAAGGTGATAATTCCCAAACCATACTTCTGTTTTGTAAGTCGAAAGAAAGTAATTTGCTTAGAACTGAAACAGAAAAACAAACTGAAATTTACTTCAGGATACAGAGCCCTAAAATATTAGTCTACAAACAATTACTAGAGACCTAAAATATTAATCTACAAATAATTACTACAATTACACAGCCATGGTGGAATTATTTTTACAATAATTCTATTTATTATATATTTTTTTTATTATTTTTAAAATTGGGCTGCACGCGGACGTAGCGTGCAAGCCTGCAAACCCTTCCTTCCATGAAGAACGTTACATAACGGGGACAGCCTTTTATTAACATAATTTGTGCTTAAAGGCCTAGTCTCACAGAAGCACGGTGAAGGGAATCCAAGCGGAATCTTCGAATTAAAATTGTATTTTTTTTTTTTTTTTTAGTCTGATGATAATCAATTTCAGTGGTAGAATTAGCCGAGGATGTGCATCGGAAATAATATTCCTGAACGCGCTTACGACTAACGTTACAGTAAATTAAAAGCAATAGCCATATGCGAGACGCCACGAAACACGAATCGAATCATAATAAAGGTTTTACATAATTTAACTTGTACAGTGGAATGATATGGTAAGTCACAAAAATCACGTTAGAGCTCGCTGGCTGTGTAATGATAGTTAATCATTAATAAAGTTATTTTTGATCGAACAAGATAAGCCTACGGTTAAAAAATGATAAATACTTGAATTAACTTGTATGATTTCTCTCATTAATATGTATTAAGAAGTTAAAATATCAGACTTACCACCACACTTCGCAGAGGTAAAATGGCGTCTGTCCGCATGTGGTCCGGTTCAATCAAGACGTTTTGTACGTAAACTGGGGTGTGGCTTAGTTAACTCTAAAGGAGAGTTAACGCTTGAAACGACGCAAAATAACTTTCTCTTTTAAGTTGGACACCTCTTTAACTCACAAGGCAGACTTTATAACTATTCCGATTTCTTACGGAAATATAATATTCCTGTGTCTGCCAATGAATATGCTGTAGTTTTCAATGCCATTCCTTCTGGTGTATCCTTTCTGTTGCTATAGGTACCACGTCCCCCTGGCCATGCGCTAACTCTCTGTCTTTAACTGACACGATGATCGGGAAAGTGTGCTTCTCTGTAGACCAACAAAAATATAACTAGAAAATCTGAGCTCTCTTCCAGAAAGAGATAGCAACAATCCCTTATGTAATTCCATACTGGAAAATTAAAGTGGAGAATACACCTTGGGAGAAAGTATGCACTCTGCCTCATAAATATCTGCTTACCAATAAAATAAAGGAAATAACATTTAAGCTGATTCACAAATGTTACCCTACTTAGATCTTTCTTAAGAAATATAAGTCCGATATTGAAGTGAAGCGCAGTTTTTGTGATTCATCTGAAGAAGACTTCATTCGTTTGTTTTGGCTGTGCACCTACACAGAAACATTTTCATCACATTTTTTAGCATTCATCCAATCTTATTTTGTGAGTGACTTTTATTTTTGTTTAAGAGATGCTTTCTTTGGAACATATGACTACTCAAAAGAAAATACAGGGAAATATTAGAGAATTCATTTGTGGTTTCTGTTAGCTAAATTTCATATTCATAAACAAAAGTTTACTGGCTCTAAACCTCAGTTAAAATTTATTTGGACAAATATATGGAAACTATAATCTGTGTATAAAACTGTATTCATCCTTTGTGTCTTAAGATGTACACTCATTGTTTTATGGGTTTTTTTTTTTTTTTTTTTTTTTTTTTTTTAACCCAGGCAAATCTGAATGTATATTCTTTTGTTAGTAGTGGTATTATTTTATTATTATATTATATTTATTATTATTATATAATATTATATATTTATTATTTAAAAAAAAAAAAAAAATCAGCGCGTGACTTCAGTGACGTCACGAACTTTTAGAACGTGTCGCCCTACTATTTAAAGGATTCGAATTTTAGAACTCATTTTGTTGGTTGAAGTTTTAGTGTAGTGTTTCGCTGAGTGGAAAAAACAACCTGTTGTAATGGGACTGTTTTCAAAACTAAAGAAAGCGTTTAAAGGGAGCGTGCACACGAACCCGACCCCTGTGTGCTGCTCAAATACTCCCCGTCAGGCCGGAACGCCATCCTCATCCTCACGATGAGACGCCTGGTGCTGCTGCCGATGAGATAGGGAGAGAAGAGGCAGGAGACCAAAGTTCTGGGGATGTCGCCTTCTTCACTTTTTCCGCCGAAAAGCTGGGAAATACAACCTGGCCAAGGCTGAGGAAGTCTGCCAGAAGGAGGCGGCATTGTATCGGAGACTTAATGATGGTAAAATCACAGACGATGATTGAAGTTTTGATTCAAGGAGATTCTTTAATTAGGGAATGTTTTGATGTTTTTGTGTACAATTGAAAAAAAAAACTTGTTCACATACTTAAGATAGCACTGTCTAAATCGTCCATAATTGTTACTGAGCATTTTTTCCACTTCGTGATTAATATTCCATCTGTAGGTCAGACTTCTCTACAACAGGGATGTGTTGTTGTCGAGATCCATGATCATCAAGACCCTCCAGTCTCTGAAGTCCTCCCTGCTATAGAGAAACTGCTGGAGCCGGACGTCCCCAACAACTGGATGTCAACATTCCAGCTAGTTTGAATGAAGAGGACAAAGTGGAAGAGCTGGCCAAGGGTAAGTTTACTGACATTATAACCCCATTCTCACTTTCCCGGTGAAGGGATTTAGTAGGCCTCATTGCCAAGCCTGACAGTAAAAATCTTGATTCAGAAACACATTCATGTAATGTAATTAAAAGGTATACTGTAATTTGAGTGTGCAATATTTTATTCATATTACTCGTGTTCCCCTCTTTAGATCAGATTTGTCTGCAGGATAATTGCACTGAAGACAATGAAGTGGAGGAGCAAGACGACAGTACGAATATTAAATATATGAATATTAGTAGAAATGATAGAATGCGTATTTTTGCTAACTGCATTTGTTTGTCTTATAAATAGATCACGTATTCTGGCAATACGAATTTGGGCCCCAGCTGGGTAAAGGAGGCGGTGGCTGTGTGTATGCAGCGACTCGCTGCACGGATGGCCTTAAGGTTTGATTTTTTTCTTTTTTTACCTATGAAACCTTCCATACTTGTTTGGTATTGGTGACTGGAATGATCTCTGTGCACCAGATAATTGACTGTTCTAGCTTTGTTTGAACAGGTGGCTGTGAAGATTGCCGAAAAGACTCCAGATATGCCATATATCAGAATTGTGAATAGCTTGTGCTCTCTATAATGTTGCTTCTCAGTCGTTGTTTTCGGTTTCTAGCGTCTTATATCATGTGAAATCTAAGAAACCACCTTCAACTAAACATCATGCTTTCTTTTAGCCTGGCCATCCCAGTCGCCTCCCCTTGGAGATTGGCCTTACACTCTTGGCCAATGAGGACCCCAGCGTTCCATACATAATCAAACTCCTGGATTGGCAGGACAACCCGGACTACTATGTCATGGTCTTGGAGCGACCCATGCCTAGCATGAGCCTGTTTAGTTTCGTGAAGGTCCGTCAAAGGCTCAGAGAGGGGCAAGCACAACATTTTATGTGGCAGGTCCTTCAGGCCGCTAACATTTGCTGCGAGCGGGGTCTTCCATAGAGACATAAAACTGGAAAACCTCCTGGTGAACCCAGACACATTGGAGGTTAAGTTGATCGACTTTGGATGCGGCGAGCTCATGAAGGACACTGACTATGTGACCTTCAGTGGTAAGTTTTACGATTTGCTAGCAGGTCGTTTAGCTCCCGAAAACACACCTAGCTGTAGAAATGCATTAAATATCCAAACCCCTTTCTTCCAGGTACAGAAATATTCTGTCCACGGAGTTCAGTATCAACGGCAGCTACCATGCAAAGCCGGCGACGTTTGGTCTTTAGGGATCCTGCTGTTCGTCATGGTGTGTGGTTATTATCCAGACGACGAAGACCTGCAAGAGATCAGCAAGAATACGTGGTCCGAAACTGATCTGTCAAAAGGTAAGATCTTCATCAAAGATGACCAAATATGAAAGTATGCTATTTAGAAACGTGATATAAAAAAGTGGAACATACAAGTTCATAATCATCTCTCAACATTTTGACCAGAATGCTGCCAGATGATTTGTGATTGTCTGCAGCCGGATCCCCAGCAGAGACTTCTTCTGGAGGATATGCAGCTCCATGACTGGTTTATGGTACCAAGATTAGAATTTGCTAAATGTTGTTTTCTTTTTCATATTTGCTCCAAATGTCATGTATTAAGATAAATAACACTGATTTATGTTTTTGTTTCAGGTCGTGGAGTAAGAAAACTCCCTGCCCGTCTAGAAGTGCCTGGCACCTTGAAGTGGCATCATTTATATTTAGAATTTGTGTTAGATAAATATGTGTTAAGACAATTGTTTTAAAATATTATCCGAGATAAAGTATGATATAGTAACAGTTACATAAGTATAATATATTCTAAAAAAAAAAAAATCTGAAAAAAAAAAAAAAAAAAAAAAAAATACAGAAGTATAAGAATAGAGCAAGTAGATATAAGTATGATATTATAATCGTTTTATTTCGATGTTAAGTATTAAGATATTTGTAGTTGTATTAAGACATGTATTCAATGTGTTATATTACCAAATGCAAAAAAAATAAATAAAAATGAATAAAATCAAAAAGAAAATACATTTATTCAGCACTACAGTCATCCATGACACAAACAATCAGTGTAGAATGTACAGAAATATTCAGAAATGTCAAAATGACATAACTCATGTACACTTCACACAAAAACACATCCCATGTTAGCTTGACAGAATTTTGGATTGGAGTTGAATTGAATCAAAACTGTGTATGCCATGTCGGTTGACAACACATACATTGTACACACATTACGACATTAGCCACTTCCACAAATTTCAGTACAACTGACTTGATTATAAAGCTGAAAATGTATGTATTCCTTTGTGATGCCAACTATATATTTATTTTGAAATGCTCAAAGAGTTTTATATATTTATATTGGTAATTCAGGTGATTCCAAAGGTTTTCTTTCCGTATATGAAATCCCTGCTTAAGGTCACAGTTAAATCACCAGTGCTGCATCTTTGGAACAGGAGCCAAACATGATTAAATGTAGGCATAATAAAAATGACAAAAATTGAATAGAAACACAGAAAACATCACATCAAAATTTCATGTAGTTGCTGCTCAGTAGTGACATTACCACGATTAACAGAAGCACCACGTCCCAGCCATAAATGAGCACAGTTTTTACAGCTTGACTACATCCAAAGTTTTTTTCCCCCATTAATAGACCTGTGTCACGGTGTGTTTCAAGGAAGGAGCACTCGACGAGAATGTGACATTAACAGTTTTAATCTTCTACAAACAAACTGAATATAACGAGATCGGACAAACTGAACTGAAATAAACAGGAACTATATACACGTGACGTCCTTACCTGTCCATCATAACACATAACGCTTGATGATTTACAGTGTGGGGGAAGGGAACCAAAAACAATACTCAGGCTGGCAAGTGACAAACATCAGAACGAATACAATACGCAAGGATAGCGAAGCAAGTAGCGAGTACGAACAGCAACAAAATGGGGGGCTCTATACGCAACATCCCAGTGAAAGATCAAGTTACATACTTAGGAATTCTAATTAATGAAGATAAAATAACAGGAAGTAAATTCAATTGACACTTTAATAGCGAAAAACTCAAAAGAAGTTTAACTCATGGTTGCAAAGAGCCTCATCAATAAGAGATTTTGGTGTTAAAACAACTCTTTAAGAGTTAAATTCAACACTGGACCCGAGTGTATTTGGTCCCACTCAGATTTGGTGATAAAATGACCCTTAAAAGTGTCCGATTTTCAGAGTAAAATTAACTGCGATTGGAGTAAAAATTAACACTGCTCAACACTTAGTAGTGTTACTGCAATTTAACACTACAAGATATCCCATTCATTAAGTAGTTAAAAATTAACTACAGTGCACTTTAACCAGAGAGTGAAATATTGACAAAGTCAGCGCTTACATCGTTTTCTTAATAGAAAAAAAAAAAAAAAAAAACTGCTTCATTAACTAAACATTTATTAAAACACTGTCAGGCTTCAACACATACATGACATCTTAAAAAACATCACATCTGCATAAAATGATAATAGGGCACTATATGCAGTACAGAATCTGTTGT
The DNA here is from genome assembly GCF_018831695.1 of Puntigrus tetrazona. Lineage (NCBI taxonomy): Eukaryota > Metazoa > Chordata > Actinopteri > Cypriniformes > Cyprinidae > Puntigrus > Puntigrus tetrazona. Next base: position 14,022,344 of record NC_056705.1, on the reverse strand, counting down.
GCCATATTTCACCTGAAAAAGAACAGCTCATTAACATTCACTACTTTTAAAACTCTGTCTGGATGCAGTCTGACTGTAAATGCATGGAAATGGTTCTCAAAACAGAGGGTTTCCATCAGTATTCCACATAACAGTACATTGTCATCTTTCACAGCAATAGTCTTGATCTTACAAAACACAGCATCTCCAAGTTTCACCTTAACCAGCATAGTCTGTAAAATGTGAGAGAGTATTACACAGATTAAAGTGTGAAATGTTAAGTATTCTGTGAAATTCTGTTGCAATAGGTTGCATGGTCACCTCTGTTTTTCTAATCAGAATTGGTCATACAAGGTAACCAATTTACAATTGTAAATTACAAGGTAATTTAGCTTATTTTCTAATATAGCATATAAACCCATAACACCAATAAAAATAATCGGCATTTCCCAAATAAACCAACAAAACTACATACACCAACTGCATCAAAATACAACACATGCAGTCACATTAGCACATTCAGTCACACAAAATATTCAAATTGTGTTTCATTACATTACTTAAAAGAGCTTACCTGTCGGTTGGCGCGATGAGAAAACTCCAGTTCAGATCTTCGCAGGGGAAGGAAGGAACATTAAAAAGGGTTGATAGCATGTTAAACAACTTGGTTTGGAAAAATAAAACACATTATGTTAGGAAATCAGTATTAATGAATCCAGCAAAACAGGGGTAAGTGGGACTTTACTACATTAAACAACAAAATGTTTCTCAAAGGTCCTCTTCACTCTGGAATATTATCCCCGACTATATTTTCTCTAAAGTTGGTGGCCTGAATTTTCTACTGCTTTGCAATTGTAATGTTTCAAAGATCCCTATCAAACTTTCTCATTTTCATAAACGGATGTTCTTGCCCCTCATATACAAGCGTTTTCTCCACACCGATATTATTTATGGAATCTGAATATTTTGCACAGTAAATTTTGAAATCCGGAAATCAACACCAATAGTGTTCAACACTTTCAAAGTGTACATATGGGAACCACCCACAAAGTGTTAACTCAACACTTTTAAAAGTGTTGCTTCTTACAACACCAACACAGTGTTACAATGAACACCGAGAGAGTAAAATATTAACAGCAATGAAAATAACAACACTGTTGTAGAGTTGAGTGCAGCTTTGTAGCAAACACTGGGAGTGTCAAAATTCTACACTCTTCCGGTGTTGGACTAACACTATGGAAAAATGGAAACTACGGTCTCCTCAACCTTATCGGAGTCATAGATTACACCATCCTGGTGCTGATAGTACACCTTTTTAGTAACAAAATGAAACACTAAAGGATGTTGCCTTTTTTTTTTCTCCTCTTGTTAATGGTCTCTATCCATTACACTATCAGAAAATAATACATTTACTGAAATAAACATCACTATTTTTAACCTTTAAAACTTTATTCCACCACAAAACATTAAGCCATCAAGTCAGTGCCTTAAATATAACAGTCCAAAACTATGTACAATAGACTGTCGTTGCCATAGGACATTTGTAAATCAAATGGCTTGTAGAAATACAACTCTTCAGTTTTTTTGAGTACAAGACTGTTCTCTTGTGCAACAACATTGAAGGCATGGAGATGTTTGACAAACTCTGATTCCATACATGATGCCAACAAATACATTCCTCATTCAAAATCATAACTGACGCTGAAAACAAAATGGACCTTGGAAGAGTTCATCAATTGCGGCTAGTGAAGATGCCTGACAAGGGATGACCTTTTATCCACCACAATGAAGAACTTGCTGATGATTTCTTTGCTGCTCCCTGAGGCAAGAATGTATGGCTGACGATTCTCTTCCATCTCAAGGTGTTCCTGTATACTCCGGCATGCCTGAATGAGGTGGGGAAAAAAAAAAAAAAAATCAATAACGACATAACTACAGCAATATTTATCATCATAAATATATATATAAATAAATTGAACATAGTAAAGAACAGGAGACAATCCGGGAAGAAAAGTATATGCAGGCTATTAATTTAAGTTTAGCTTGAGATCATTTATCAATTGATCCATTTCAGAGTTTACCTGATCAATTTGAAGTATACTGTATATAGCCCTCGTCACCAAGTGTCACCAGTGCAGTTACCAACTTTGTGAAAAATACCACAAGATCAGAATCAGAATCACTTTATTGCCAAGTACGTCCACTGACCTGTTTGCTCTGTAGGCAAACTGCAGGGGTCCAGTAAGGGTCCTGTAAAGTCCTTCAGATAACCCAAAACCAGTTTTTCCAAATGATTTCATGACCACAGACGTCAGAGCCACGGGTCTGAAATCATTAAGTCCATTAATTTTGGGTTTCTTTGGGATGGGGATGATGGTGGAGCGTTTGAAGCATGAAGGTACTACACACAGCTCCAATGATCTGTTGAAGATCTGAGTGAAGATGGGGGCCAGTTGGTCAGCACAGGTTTTCAGACAGGCTGGAGTCACACCGTCTGGGCCTGGTGCCTGCCTTCTTTTGCTCTTCCTGAAGACCTGGCACACGTCATCTTAGCTGAGTTGAAGGGCAGGTGTGGGGAGAGGGAGATTACAGGAGGTGAGAATGGTTCCTTTTCAAACCTGCAGTAGAACTTCGTTCAGGTCGTCTGCCAGTTGTTGATTTGCCACAGTGCTGGGGGATGGTGCCTTGTAATTGGTGATGTCTTTCAGACCTCTCCACACAGAAGCGGTGTCACTAGAGGAGAACTGAGTGCGAAGCTTTTCCAAATAATTCCTCTTCGCCGCTCTGATCTCCTTCTCTAGTGTGTACTTGGCCTGCTTATACAAGGCTCTGTCCCCAATCCCGCGAGCATCTTCTTTGGCTTGACGGAGCTGACTGAGTTGAGCAGTGAACCATGGTTTGTCATTGTTGTATGTTAAATAAGTCCTGGTAGGAATGCATACAGTATGTCCTCACAGAAACTGATATATGATGTTACCGTTTCTGTGAGCTCGTCCAGATCTGTGGCAGCAGCTTCAAGACAGTCCAATCAGTGAGAGAGAAGCAGGTTTGTAAATCCCACTCTGCTTCGTTAGTCCATCTTTTACAGTCCCAAGTACAGGTTTAGCTGGTTGGACAGGTAACGTGCTGTCTGAATTTTGGCAGTTCGCGTGAGAGGTTGGCTTTTTAAAGTCCCCGAGAAGGATTCAAACAGAGTCCGGGTGTTGTTGCCCAGTCTCTGTGATCAGATCGACGAGTTTTTGTAAAGCCAGGCTCACGTGCGCTATGGAGGGATGTAAACACACACCAGAATAAACGAGCAAAACTCCCGCGGCGAGTAGAAAGGCTTGCAGTTAATGAAGAGCGCTTCTACATCGGCGCAGCACATCTTCTTTAAACACAGTTACATCTGTACACTACCTTTCCTTGATGTAAAAGCACGTTCCGTCGCCGCGCGATTTCCCCGTTAATTCTGCGACGCGATCCGCTCTAAACAGCTGAAAGCCCGGCAGACTTAATGCGTTGTCTGGAATCGCAGCGTTTAGCCAGGTTTCCGTGAAACACAGAGCAGCAGAGTTCTATTCAAATCCCTATTAGTCTGGGTAAGCAGAAGAAGTTTGTCCATTTTGTTGGGTAGAGAGCGGAGGTTCGCCAGGTGAAAGCTGGGCAACGGCGTTCGGAGTCCGCGTTGTCTGAGTTTCACAAGCGCGACGGCCCGTTTCCCCCGTCTGCGCGGCTGAACTACGATGTTCAACAAAACGTCGGAATAATCAAAAACCGGTGAAATGTTTTGTGGAGTGGTCTGCCGAATGTTCAGCAGTTCCTCCCTGGTAAAAACGATGGGGTTTGATAAACAAAAACAGGAAAAACTAACAAAAACAATACGAGCACTTGAGAGCTAAGCACTGAGGCTGCCATTCGCGGCGCCATCTTGGTCAACAGCCTGAGAGATACTGATCTTTTGGGTTTCTTTCTTCCTGAAGCCTGGGGTCATAAAAGATGCAGGAGTAGAAGGAAGGAAGGAAGGAAGATATGTCACTGTCCCATTCTGAAAAACACAGAACACATGTTAAATGTTTACAATACAACAAGTCTGGTATATTTTAACTGCAAAGCCTTACTAAAAGTAAAGTTACTTCTGTACAACTCTACCTGGAGAATCCTGGGCTTCACTGCCTTCTCTGTTCAGATTGGAAGATGATTGCTTTGAAAGCTGTTGGCCACCTTTCCAAAAGTCTGGAAGCAGTTTCAGACCCAAAGAGGAGCGTGAAGTCTTGAAGAATCTACAGCAGAAGAAAACATGTCAAGAAATGACCACAGAACATTCAATATATAGCATATTGTTTCGCTTTAAATATGTAAAGAAGAAAGTTCATACCAATCCTTTAGTATCCAGAAATCAAGGAAAAACTGAAAGAACAGTGGTGGACCTCTCTGGATCATGGACAAGGCGCTGTCTGTATTCAAGCGTTGCCCTCATCTTCTGCATGATGACCTCACTTTCACTTGTATGATTCATCAAAGAGATGGCCTCTAGACTTTGGTCATTATCCAGCTGATCTTCATAGTAGCACAGCTGTCTGTCAAGCAGAGGGCCTCCCTTTCCCTGTTTTTGGATCATCCTTATCTGCAGGTTTTGTCCCCCTTTGTACGGTCTTGAGGCGCCACGACAAGAATCCAGTGTTTTTGGCCATCATAAAAATGTCCCTGACAAAATGAAATTCAGAAAAAAAATTCAAAACTTACCCTCCCTTGAAAATGACAACATCTTAGTAAAACATTAAAAAAAAAAAAAAAAAAAAAAAAAAAAAAAAAAAAAAAGACAAAAGAACAATAGTGCAAGTTCTGATCACAGATAATGACTTACATATCCACTCCTCCCTTGGGGATCTCCGAGTGACAGAAACAAGGTGATAATTCCCAAACCATACTTCTGTTTTGTAAGTCGAAAGAAAGTAATTTGCTTAGAACTGAAACAGAAAAAACAAACTGAAATTTACTTCAGGATACAGAGCCCTAAAATATTAGTCTACAAACAATTACTAGAGACCTAAAATATTAATCTACAAATAATTACTACAATTACACAGCCATGGTGGAATTATTTTTACAATAATTCTATTTATTATATATTTTTTTTTATTTTTTTTAAAATTGGGCTGCACGCGGACGTAGCGTGCAAGCCTGCAAACCCTTCCTTCCATGAAGAACGTTACATAACGGGGACAGCCTTTTATTAACATAATTTGTGCTTAAAGGCCTAGTCTCACAGAAGCACGGTGAAGGGAATCCAAGCGGAATCTTCGAATTAAAATTGTATTTTTTTTTTTTTTTTTTGATGATGATAATCAATTTCAGTGGTAGAATTAGCCGAGGATGTGCATCGGAAATAATATTCCTGAACGCGCTTATGACTAACGTTACAGTAAATTAAAAGCAATAGCCATATGCGAGACGCCACGAAACACGAATCGAATCATAATAAAGGTTTTACATAATTTAACTTGTACAGTGGAATGATATGGTAAGTCACAAAAATCACGTTAGAGCTCGCTGGCTGTGTAATGATAGTTAATCATTAATAAAGTTATTTTTGATCGAACAAGATAAGCCTACGGTTAAAAAATGATAAATACTTGAATTAACTTGTATGATTTCTCTCATTAATATGTATTAAGAAGTTAAAATATCAGACTTACCACCACACTTCGCACAGAGGTAAAATGGCGTCTGTCCGCATGTGGTCCGGTTCAATCAAGACGTTTTGTACGTAAACTGGGGTGTGGCTTAGTTAACTCTAAAGGAGAGTTAACGCTTGAAACGACGCAAAAATAACTTTCTCTTTTAAGTTGGACACCTCTTTAACTCACAAGGCAGACTTTATAACTATTCCGATTTCTTACGGAAATATAATATTCCTGTGTCTGCCAATGAATATGCTGTAGTTTTCAATGCCATTCCTTCTGGTGTATCCTTTCTGTTGCTATAGGTACCACGTCCCCCTGGCCATGCGCTAACTCTCTGTCTTTAACTGACACGATGATCGGGAAAGTGTGCTTCTCTGTAGACCAACAAAAATATAACTAGAAAATCTGAGCTCTCTTCCAGAAAGAGATAGCAACAATCCCTTATGTAATTCCATACTGGAAAATTAAAGTGGAGAATACACCTTGGGAGAAAGTATGCACTCTGCCTCATAAATATCTGCTTACCAATAAAATAAAGGAAATAACATTTAAGCTGATTCACAAATGTTACCCTACTTAGATCTTTCTTAAGAAATATAAGTCCGATATTGAAGTGAAGCGCAGTTTTTGTGATTCATCTGAAGAAGACTTCATTCGTTTGTTTTGGCTGTGCACCTACACAGAAACATTTTCATCACATTTTTTAGCATTCATCCAATCTTATTTTGTGAGTGACTTTTATTTTTGTTTAAGAGATGCTTTCTTTGGAACATATGACTACTCAAAAGAAAATACAGGGAAATATTAGAGAATTCATTTGTGGTTTCTGTTAGCTAAATTTCATATTCATAAACAAAAGTTTACTGGCTCTAAACCTCAGTTAAAATTTATTTGGACAAATATATGGAAACTATAATCTGTGTATAAAACTGTATTCATCCTTTGTGTCTTAAGATGTACACTCATTGTTTTATGGTTTTTTTTTTTTTTTTTTTTTTTTTTTTTTTTTTTGTTAACCCAGGCAAATCTGAATGTATATTCTTTTGTTAGTAGTGGTATTATTTTATTATTATATTATATTTATTATTATTATATAATATTATATATTTATTATTTAAAAAAAAAAAAAAAAATCAGCGCGTGACTTCAGTGACGTCACCGAACTTTTAGAACGTGTCGCCCTACTATTTAAAGGATTCGAATTTTAGAACTCATTTTGTTGGTTGAAGTTTTAGTGTAGTGTTTCGCTGAGTGGAAAAAAACAACCTGTTGTAATGGGACTGTTTTCAAAACTAAAGAAAGCGTTTAAAGGGGAGCGTGCACACGAACCCGACCCCTGTGTGCTGCTCAAATACTCCCCCGTCAGGCCGGAACGCCATCCTCATCCTCACGATGAGACGCCTGGTGCTGCTGCCGATGAGATAGGGAGAGAAGAGGCAGGGAGACCAAAGTTCTGGGGATGTCGCCTTCTTCACTTTTTCCGCCGAAAAGCTGGGAAATACAACCTGGCCAAGGCTGAGGAAGTCTGCCAGAAGGAGGCGGCATTGTATCGGAGACTTAATGATGGTAAAATCACAGACGATGATTGAAGTTTTGATTCAAGGGAGATTCTTTAATTAGGGAATGTTTTGATGTTTTTGTGTACAATTGAAAAAAAAAAATCACTTGTTCACATACTTAAGATAGCACTGTCTAAATCGTCCATAATTGTTACTGAGCATTTTTTCCACTTCGTGATTAATATTCCATCTGTAGGTCAGACTTCTCTACAACAGGGATGTGTTGTTGTCGAGATCCATGATCATCAAGACCCTCCCAGTCTCTGAAGTCCTCCCTGCTATAGAGAAACTGCTGGAGCCGGACGTCCCCAACAACTGGATGTCAACATTCCAGCTAGTTTGAATGAAGAGGACAAAGTGGAAGAGCTGGCCAAGGGTAAGTTTACTGACATTATAACCCCATTCTCACTTTCCCGGTGAAGGGATTTAGTAGGCCTCATTGCCAAGCCTGACAGTAAAAATCTTGATTCAGAAACACATTCATGTAATGTAATTAAAAGGTATACTGTAATTTGAGTGTGCAATATTTTATTCATATTACTCGTGTTCCCCTCTTTAGATCAGATTTGTCTGCAGGATAATTGCACTGAAGACAATGAAGTGGAGGAGCAAGACGACAGTACGAATATATTAAATATATGAATATTAGTAGAAATGATAGAATGCGTATTTTTGCTAACTGCATTTGTTTGTCTTATAAATAGATCACGTATTCTGGCAATACGAATTTGGGCCCCAGCTGGGTAAAGGAGGCGGTGGCTGTGTGTATGCAGCGACTCGCTGCACGGATGGCCTTAAGGTTTGATTTTTTTCTTTTTTTACCTATGAAACCTTCCATACTTGTTTGGTATTGGTGACTGGAATGATCTCTGTGCACCAGATAATTGACTGTTCTAGCTTTGTTTGAACAGGTGGCTGTGAAGATTGCCGAAAAGACTCCAGATATGCCATATATCAGAATTGTGAATAGCTTGTGCTCTCTATAATGTTGCTTCTCAGTCGTTGTTTTCGGTTTCTAGCGTCTTATATCATGTGAAATCTAAGAAACCACCTTCAACTAAACATCATGCTTTCTTTTAGCCTGGCCATCCCAGTCGCCTCCCCTTGGAGATTGGCCTTACACTCTTGGCCAATGAGGACCCCAGCGTTCCATACATAATCAAACTCCTGGATTGGCAGGACAACCCGGACTACTATGTCATGGTCTTGGAGCGACCCATGCCTAGCATGAGCCTGTTTAGTTTCGTGAAGGTCCGTCAAAGGCTCAGAGAGGGGCAAGCACAACATTTTATGTGGCAGGTCCTTCAGGCCGCTAACATTTGCTGCGAGCGCGGGGTCTTCCATAGAGACATAAAACTGGAAAACCTCCTGGTGAACCCAGACACATTGGAGGTTAAGTTGATCGACTTTGGATGCGGCGAGCTCATGAAGGACACTGACTATGTGACCTTCAGTGGTAAGTTTTACGATTTGCTAGCAGGTCGTTTAGCTCCCGGAAACACACCTAGCTGTAGAAATGCATTAAATATCCAAACCCCTTTCTTCCAGGTACAGAAATATTCTGTCCACCGGAGTTCAGTATCAACGGCAGCTACCATGCAAAGCCGGCGACGGTTTGGTCTTTAGGGATCCTGCTGTTCGTCATGGTGTGTGGTTATTATCCAGACGACGAAGACCTGCAAGAGATCAGCAAGAATACGTGGTCCGAAACTGATCTGTCAAAAGGTAAGATCTTCATCAAAGATGACCAAATATAAAAGTATGCTATTTAGAAACGTGATATAAAAAAGTGGAACATACAAGTTCATAATCATCTCTCAACTTTTTGACCAGAATGCTGCCAGATGATTTGTGATTGTCTGCAGCCGGATCCCCAGCAGAGACTTCTTCTGGAGGATATGCAGCTCCATGACTGGTTTATGGTACCAAGATTAGAATTTGCTAAATGTTGTTTTCTTTTTCATATTTGCTCCAAATGTCATGTATTAAGATAAATAACACTGATTTATGTTTTTGTTTCAGGTCGTGGAGTAAGAAAACTCCCTGCCCGTCTAGAAGTGCCTGGCACCTTGAAGTGGCATCATTTATATTTAGAATTTGTGTTAGATAAATATGTGTTAAGACAATTGTTTTAAAATATTATCCGAGATAAAGTATGATATAGTAACAGTTACATAAGTATAATATATTCTAAAAAAAAAAAAAAAAAAAAAAAAAAAAAAAAACAGAAGTATAAGAATAGAGCAAGTAGATATAAGTATGATATTATAATCGTTTTATTTCGATGTTAAGTATTAAGATATTTGTAGTTGTATTAAGACATGTATTCAATGTGTTATATTACCAAATGCAAAAAAATAAATAAAAATGAATAAAATCAAAAAGAAAATACATTTATTCAGCACTACAGTCATCCATGACACAAACAATCAGTGTAGAATGTACAGAAATATTCAGAAATGTCAAAATGACATAACTCATGTACACTTCACACAAAAACACATCCCATGTTAGCTTGACAGAATTTTGGATTGGAGTTGAATTGAATCAAAACTGTGTATGCCATGTCGGTTGACAACACATACATTGTACACACATTACGACATTAGCCACTTCCACAAAAATTTCAGTACAACTGACTTGATTATAAAGCTGAAAATGTATGTATTCCTTTGTGATGCCAACTATATATTTATTTTGAAATGCTCAAAGAGTTTTATATATTTATATTGGTAATTCAGGTGATTCCAAAGGTTTTCTTTCCGTATATGAAATCCCTGCTTAAGGTCACAGTTAAATCACCAGTGCTGCATCTTTGGAACAGGAGCCAAACATGATTAAATGTAGGCATAATAAAAATGACAAAAATTGAATAGAAACACAGAAAACATCACATCAAAATTTCATGTAGTTGCTGCTCAGTAGTGACATTACCACGATTAACAGAAGCACCACGTCCCAGCCATAAATGAGCACAGTTTTTACAGCTTGACTACATCCAAAGTTTTTTCCCCATTAATAGACCTGTGTCACGGTGTGTTTCAAGGAAGGAGCACTCGACGAGAATGTGACATTAACAGTTTTAATCTTCTACAAACAAACTGAATATAACGAGATCGGACAAACTGAACTGAAATAAACAGGAACTATATACACGTGACGTCCTTACCTGTCCATCATAACACATAACGCTTGATGATTTACAGTGTGGGGGGAAGGGAACCAAAAACAATACTCACGCTGGCAAGTGACAAACATCAGAACGAATACAATACAAAGGATAGCGAAGCAAGTAGCGAATACGAACAGCAACAAAATGGGGGCTCTATACGCAACATCCCAGTGAAAGATCAAGTTACATACTTAGGAATTCTAATTAATGAAGATAAAATAACAGGAAGTAAATTCAATTGACACTTTAATAGCGAAAACTCAAAAGAAGTTTAACTCATGGTTGCAAAGAGCCTCATCAATAAGAGATTTTGGTGTTAAAACAACTCTTTAAGAGTTAAATTCAACACTGGACCCGAGTGTATTTGGTCCCACTCAGATTTGGTGATAAAATGACCCTTAAAAGTGTCCGATTTTCAGAGTAAAATTAACTGCGATTGGAGTAAAAATTAACACTGCTCAACACTTAGTAGTGTTACTGCAATTTAACACTACAAGATATCCCATTCATTAAGTAGTTAAAAATTAACTACAGTGCACTTTAACCAGAGAGTGAAATATTGACAAAGTCAGCGCTTACATCGTTTTCTTAATAGAAAAAAAAAAAAAAAAACTGCTTCATTAACTAAACATTTATTAAAACACTGTCAGGCTTCAACACATACATGACATCTTAAAAACATCACATCTGCATAAAATGATAATAGGGCACTATATGCAGTACAGAATCTGTTGTGCCATATTTCACCTGAAAAGAACAGCTCATTAACATTCACTACTTTTAAAACTCTGTCTGGATGCAGTCTGACTGTAAATGCATGGAAATGGTTCTCAAAACAGAGGGTTTCCATCAGTATTCCACATAACAGTACATTGTCATCTTTCACAGCAATAGTCTTGATCTTACAAAACACAGCATCTCCAAGTTTCACCTTAACCAGCATAGTCTGTAAAATGTGAGAGAGTATTACACAGATTAAAGTGTGAAATGTTAAGTATTCTGTGAAATTCTGTTGCAATAGGTTGCATGGTCACCTCTGTTTTTCTAATCAGAATTGGTCATACAAGGTAACCAATTTACAATTGTAAATTACAAGGTAATTTAGCTTATTTTCTAATATAGCGTATAAACCCATAACACCAATAAAAATAATCGGCATTTCCCAAATAAACCAACAAAACTACATACACCAACTGCATCAAAATACAACACATGCAGTCACATTAGCACATTCAGTCACACAAAATATTCAAATTGTGTTTCATTACATTACTTAAAAGAGCTTACCTGTCGGTTGGTTGGCGCGATGAGAAAACTCCAGTTCAGATCTTCGCAGGGGAAGGAAGGAACATTAAAAAGGGTTGATAGCATGTTAAACAACTTGGTTTGGAAAAATAAAACACATTATGTTAGGAAATCAGTATTAATGAATCCAGCAAAACAGGGGTAAGTGGGACTTTACTACATTAAACAACAAAATGTTTCTCAAAGGTCCCTCTTCACTCTGGAATATTATCCCCGACTATATTTTCTCTAAAGTTGGTGGCCTGAATTTTCTACTGCTTTGCAATTGTAATGTTTCAAAGATCCCTATCAAACTTTCTCATTTTCATAAACGGATGTTCTTGCCCCTCATATACAAGCGTTTTCTCCACACCGATATTATTTATGGAATCTGAATATTTTGCACAGTAAATTTTGAAATCCGGAAATCAACACCAATAGTGTTCAACACTTTCAAAGTGTACATATGGGAACCACCCACAAAGTGTTAACTCAACACTTTTAAAAGTGTTGCTTCTTACAACACCAACACAGTGTTACAATGAACACCGAGAGAGTAAAATATTAACAGCAATGAAAATAACAACACTGTTGTAGAGTTGAGTGCAGCTTTGTAGCAAACACTGGGAGTGTCAAAATTCTACACTCTTCCGGTGTTGGACTAACACTATGGAAAAATGGAAACTACGGTCTCCTCAACCTTATCGGAGTCATAGATTACACCATCCTGGTGCTGATAGTACACCTTTTTAGTAACAAAATGAAACACTAAAGGATGTTGCCTTTTTTTTCTCCTCTTGTTAATGGTCTCTATCCATTACACTATCAGAAAATAATACATTTACTGAAATAAACATCACTATTTAACTCCCTTTAAAACTTTATTCCACCACAAAACATTAAGCCATCAAGTCAGTGCCTTAAATATAACAGTCCAAAACTATGTACAATAGACTGTCGTTGCCATAGGACATTTGTAAATCAAATGGCTTGTAGAAATACAACTCTTCAGTTTTTTTGAGTACAAGACTGTTCTCTTGTGCAACAACATTGAAGGCATGGAGATGTTTGACAAACTCTGATTCCATACATGATGCCAACAAATACATTCCTCATTCAAAATCATAACTGACGCTGAAAACAAAATGGACCTTGGAAGAGTTCATCAATTGCGGCTAGTGAAGATGCCTGACAAGGGATGACCTTTTTATCCACCACAATGAAGAACTTGCTGATGATTTCTTTGCTGCTCCCTGAGGCAAGAATGTATGGCTGACGATTCTCTTCCATCTCACGGTGTTCCTGTATACTCCGGCATGCCTGAATGAGGTGGGGAAAAAAAAAAAAAAAATAACAATAACGACATAACTACAGCAATATTTATCATCATAAATATATATATAAATAAATTGAACATAGTAAAGAACAGGAGACAATCCGGGAAGAAAAGTATATGCAGGCTATTAATTTAAGTTTAGCTTGAGATCATTTATCAATTGATCCATTTCAGAGTTTACCTGATCAATTTGAAGTATACTGTATATAGCCCTCGTCACCAAGTGTCACCAGTGCAGTTACCAACTTTGTGAAATACCACAAGATCAGAATCAGAATCACTTTATTGCCAAGTACGTCCACTGACCTGTTTGCTCTGTAGGCAAACTGCAGGGGGTCCAGTAAGGGTCCTGTAAAGTCCTTCAGATAACCCAAAACCAGTTTTTCCAAATGATTTCATGACCACAGACGTCAGAGCCACGGGTCTGAAATCATTAAGTCCATTAATTTTGGGTTTCTTTGGGATGGGGATGATGGTGGAGCGTTTGAAGCATGAAGGTACTACACACAGCTCCAATGATCTGTTGAAGATCTGAGTGAAGATGGGGGCCAGTTGGTCAGCACAGGTTTTCAGACAGGCTGGAGTCACACCGTCTGGGCCTGGTGCCTGCCTTCTTTTGCTCTTCCTGAAGACCTGGCACACGTCATCTTAGCTGAGTTGAAGGGCAGGTGTGGGGAGAGGGAGATTACAGGAGGTGAGAATGGTTCCTTTTCAAACCTGCAGTAGAACTTCGTTCAGGTCGTCTGCCAGTTGTTGATTTGCCACAGTGCTGGGGGATGGTGCCTTGTAATTGGTGATGTCTTTCAGACCTCTCCACACAGAAGCGGTGTCACTAGAGGAGAACTGAGTGCGAAGCTTTTCCAAATAATTCCTCTTCGCGCTCTGATCTCCTTCTCTAGTGTGTACTTGGCCTGCTTATACAAGGCTCTGTCCCCAATCCCGCGAGCATCTTCTTTGGCTTGACGGAGCTGACTGAGTTGAGCAGTGAACCATGGTTTGTCATTGTTGTATGTTAAATAAGTCCTGGTAGGAATGCATACAGTATGTCCTCACAGAAACTGATATATGATGTTACCGTTTCTGTGAGCTCGTCCAGATCTGTGGCAGCAGCTTCAAAGACAGTCCAATCAGTGAGAGAGAAGCAGGTTTGTAAATCCCACTCTGCTTCGTTAGTCCATCTTTTTACAGTCCCAAGTACAGGTTTAGCTGGTTGGACAGGTAACGTGCTGTCTGAATTTTGGCAGTTCGCGTGAGAGGTTGGCTTTTTAAAGTCCCCGAGAAGGATTCAAACAGAGTCCGGGTGTTGTTGCCCAGTCTCTGTGATCAGATCGACGAGTTTTTGTAAAGCCAGGCTCACGTGCGCTTGCGGAGGGATGTAAACACACACCAGAATAAACGAGCAAAACTCCCGCGGCGAGTAGAAAGGCTTGCAGTTAATGAAGAGCGCTTCTACATCGGCGCAGACATCTTCTTCTTTAACACAGTTACATCTGTACACTACCTTTCCTTGATGTAAAAGCACGTTCCGTCGCCGCGCGCGATTTCCCGTTAATTCTGCGCGATCCGCTCTAAACAGCTGAAAGCCCGGCAGACTTAATGCGTTGTCTGGAATCGCAGCGTTTAGCCAGGTTTCCGTGAAACACAGAGCAGCAGAGTTCTATTCAAATCCCTATTAGTCTGGGTAAGCAGAAGAAGTTTGTCCATTTTGTTGGGTAGAGAGCGGAGGTTCGCCAGGTGAAAGCTGGGCAACGGCGCTCGAGTCCGCGTTGTCTGAGTTTCACAAGCGCGACGGCCCGTTTCCCCGTCTGCGCGCGGCTGAACTACGATGTTCAACAAAACGTCGGAATAATCAAAAACCGGTGAAATGTTTTGTGGAGTGGTCTGCCGAATGTTCAGCAGTTCCTCCCTGGTAAAAACGATGGGGTTTGATAAACAAAAAACAGGAAAAACTAACAAAAACAATACGAGCACTTGAGAGCTAAGCACTGAGGCTGCCATTCGCGGCGCCATCTTGGTCAACAGCCTGAGAGATACTGATCTTTTGGGTTTTCTTTCTTCCTGAAGCCTGGGGTCATAAAAGATGCAGGAGTAGAAGGAAGGAAGGAAGGAAGATATGTCACTGTCCCATTCTGAAAAACACAGAACACATGTTAAATGTTTACAATACAACAAGTCTGGTATATTTTAACTGCAAAGCCTTACTAAAAGTAAAGTTACTTCTGTACAACTCTACCTGGAGAATCCTGGGCTTCACTGCCTTCTCTGTTCAGATTGGAAGATGATTGCTTTGAAAGCTGTTGGCCACCTTTCCAAAAGTCTGGAAGCAGTTTCAGACCCAAAGAGGAGCGTGAAGTCTTGAAGAATCTACAGCAGAAGAAAACATGTCAAGAAATGACCACAGAACATTCAATATATAGCATATTGTTTCGCTTTAAATATGTAAAGAAGAAAGTTCATACCAATCCTTTAGTATCCAGAAATCAAGGAAAAACTGAAAGAACAGTGGTGGACCTCTCTGGATCATGGACAAGGCGCTGTCTGTATTCAAGCGTTGCCCTCATCTTCTGCATGATGACCTCACTTTCACTTGTATGATTCATCAAAGAGATGGCCTCTAGACTTTGGTCATTATCCAGCTGATCTTCATAGTAGCACAGCTGTCTGTCAAGCAGAGGGCCTCCCTTTCCCTGTTTTTGGATCATCCTTATCTGCAGGTTTTGTCCCCTTTGTACGGTCTTGAGGCGCCACGACAAGAATCCAGTGTTTTTGGCCATCATAAAAATGTCCCTGACAAAATGAAATTCAGAAAAAAAATTCAAAACTTACCCTCCCTTGAAAATGACAACATCTTAGTAAAACATTAAAAAAAAAAAAAAAAAAAAAAAAAAAAAAAAACAAAAGAACAATAGTGCAAGTTCTGATCACAGATAATGACTTACATATCCACTCCTCCCTTGGGATCTCTCGAGTGACAGAAACAAGGTGATAATTCCCAAACCATACTTCTGTTTTGTAAGTCGAAAGAAAGTAATTTGCTTAGAACTGAAACAGAAAAACAAACTGAAATTTACTTCAGGATACAGAGCCCTAAAATATTAGTCTACAAACAATTACTAGAGACCTAAAATATTAATCTACAAATAATTACTACAATTACACAGCCATGGTGGAATTATTTTTACAATAATTCTATTTATTATATTTTTTTTTATTATTTTTAAAATTGGGCTGCACGCGGACGTAGCGTGCAAGCCTGCAAACCCTTCCTTCCATGAAGAACGTTACATAACGGGGACAGCCTTTTATTAACATAATTTGTGCTTAAAGGCCTAGTCTCACAGAAGCACGGTGAAGGGAATCCAAGCGGAATCTTCGAATTAAAATTGTATTTTTTTTTTTTTAGTCTGATGATAATCAATTTCAGTGGTAGAATTAGCCGAGGATGTGCATCGGAAATAATATTCCTGAACGCGCTTATGACTAACGTTACAGTAAATTAAAAGCAATAGCCATATGCGAGACGCCACGAAACACGAATCGAATCATAATAAAGGTTTTACATAATTTAACTTGTACAGTGGAATGATATGGTAAGTCACAAAAATCACGTTAGAGCTCGCTGCTGGCTGTGTAATGATAGTTAATCATTAATAAAGTTATTTTTGATCGAACAAGATAAGCCTACGGTTAAAAAATGATAAATACTTGAATTAACTTGTATGATTTCTCTCATTAATATGTATTAAGAAGTTAAAATATCAGACTTACCACCACACTTCGCACAGAGGTAAAATGGCGTCTGTCCGCATGTGGTCCGGTTCAATCAAGACGTTTTGTACGTAAACTGGGGTGTGGCTTAGTTAACTCTAAAGGAGAGTTAACGCTTGAAACGACGCAAAATAACTTTCTCTTTTAAGTTGGACACCTCTTTAACTCACAAGGCAGACTTTATAACTATTCCGATTTCTTACGGAAATATAATATTCCTGTGTCTGCCAATGAATATGCTGTAGTTTTCAATGCCATTCCTTCTGGTGTATCCTTTCTGTTGCTATAGGTACCACGTCCCCCTGGCCATGCGCTAACTCTCTGTCTTTAACTGACACGATGATGATCGGAAAGTGTGCTTCTCTGTAGACCAACAAAAATATAACTAGAAAATCTGAGCTCTCTTCCAGAAAGAGATAGCAACAATCCCTTATGTAATTCCATACTGGAAAATTAAAGTGGAGAATACACCTTGGGAGAAAGTATGCACTCTGCCTCATAAATATCTGCTTACCAATAAAATAAAGGAAATAACATTTAAGCTGATTCACAAATGTTACCCTACTTAGATCTTTCTTAAGAAATATAAGTCCGATATTGAAGTGAAGCGCAGTTTTTGTGATTCATCTGAAGAAGACTTCATTCGTTTGTTTTGGCTGTGCACCTACACAGAAACATTTTCATCACATTTTTTAGCATTCATCCAATCTTATTTTGTGAGTGACTTTTATTTTTGTTTAAGAGATGCTTTCTTTGGAACATATGACTACTCAAAAGAAAATACAGGGAAATATTAGAGAATTCATTTGTGGTTTCTGTTAGCTAAATTTCATATTCATAAACAAAAGTTTACTGGCTCTAAACCTCAGTTAAAATTTATTTGGACAAATATATGGAAACTATAATCTGTGTATAAAACTGTATTCATCCTTTGTGTCTTAAGATGTACACTCATTGTTTTATGGGTTTTTTTTTTTTTTTTTTTTTTTTTTTTGTTAACCCAGGCAAATCTGAATGTATATTCTTTTGTTAGTAGTGGTATTATTTTATTATTATATTATATTTATTATTATTATATAATATTATATATTTATTATTTAAAAAAAAAAAAAAAAAATCAGCGCGTGACTTCAGTGACGTCACCGAACTTTTAGAACGTGTCGCCCTACTATTTAAAGGATTCGAATTTTAGAACTCATTTTGTTGTTGAAGTTTTAGTGTAGTGTTTCGCTGAGTGGAAAAAAACAACCTGTTGTAATGGGACTGTTTTCAAAACTAAAGAAAGCGTTTAAAGGGGAGCGTGCACACGAACCCGACCCCTGTGTGCTGCTCAAATACTCCCCCGTCAGGCCGGAACGCCATCCTCATCCTCACGATGAGACGCCTGGTGCTGCTGCCGATGAGATAGGGAGAGAAGAGGCAGGGAGACCAAAGTTCTGGGGATGTCGCCTTCTTCACTTTTTCCGCCGAAAAGCTGGGAAATACAACCTGGCCAAGGCTGAGGAAGTCTGCCAGAAGGAGGCGGCATTGTATCGGAGACTTAATGATGGTAAAATCACAGACGATGATTGAAGTTTTGATTCAAGGGAGATTCTTTAATTAGGGAATGTTTTGATGTTTTTGTGTACAATTGAAAAAAAAAATCACTTGTTCACATACTTAAGATAGCACTGTCTAAATCGTCCATAATTGTTACTGAGCATTTTTTCCACTTCGTGATTAATATTCCATCTGTAGGTCAGACTTCTCTACAACAGGGATGTGTTGTTGTCGAGATCCATGATCATCAAGACCCTCCAGTCTCTGAAGTCCTCCCTGCTATAGAGAAACTGCTGGAGCCGGACGTCCCCCAACAACTGGATGTCAACATTCCAGCTAGTTTGAATGAAGAGGACAAAGTGGAAGAGCTGGCCAAGGGTAAGTTTACTGACATTATAACCCCATTCTCACTTTCCCGGTGAAGGGATTTAGTAGGCCTCATTGCCAAGCCTGACAGTAAAAATCTTGATTCAGAAACACATTCATGTAATGTAATTAAAAGGTATACTGTAATTTGAGTGTGCAATATTTTATTCATATTACTCGTGTTCCCCTCTTTAGATCAGATTTGTCTGCAGGATAATTGCACTGAAGACAATGAAGTGGAGGAGCAAGACGACAGTACGAATATTAAATATATGAATATTAGTAGAAATGATAGAATGCGTATTTTTGCTAACTGCATTTGTTTGTCTTATAAATAGATCACGTATTCTGGCAATACGAATTTGGGCCCCAGCTGGGTAAAGGAGGCGGTGGCTGTGTGTATGCAGCGACTCGCTGCACGGATGGCCTTAAGGTTTGATTTTTTTTCTTTTTTTTACCTATGAAACCTTCCATACTTGTTTGGTATTGGTGACTGGAATGATCTCTGTGCACCAGATAATTGACTGTTCTAGCTTTGTTTGAACAGGTGGCTGTGAAGATTGCCGAAAAGACTCCAGATATGCCATATATCAGAATTGTGAATAGCTTGTGCTCTCTATAATGTTGCTTCTCAGTCGTTGTTTTCGGTTTCTAGCGTCTTATATCATGTGAAATCTAAGAAACCACCTTCAACTAAACATCATGCTTTCTTTTAGCCTGGCCATCCCAGTCGCCTCCCTTGGAGATTGGCCTTACACTCTTGGCCAATGAGGACCCCAGCGTTCCATACATAATCAAACTCCTGGATTGGCAGGACAACCCGGACTACTATGTCATGGTCTTGGAGCGACCCATGCCTAGCATGAGCCTGTTTAGTTTCGTGAAGGTCCGTCAAAGGCTCAGAGAGGGGCAAGCACAACATTTTATGTGGCAGGTCCTTCAGGCCGCTAACATTTGCTGCTGCGCGCGGGGTCTTCCATAGAGACATAAAACTGGAAAACCTCCTGGTGAACCCAGACACATTGGAGGTTAAGTTGATCGACTTTGGATGCGGCGAGCTCATGAAGGACACTGACTATGTGACCTTCAGTGGTAAGTTTTACGATTTGCTAGCAGGTCGTTTAGCTCCCGGAAACACACCTAGCTGTAGAAATGCATTAAATATCCAAACCCCTTTCTTCCAGGTACAGAAATATTCTGTCCACCGGAGTTCAGTATCAACGGCAGCTACCATGCAAAGCCGGCGACGGTTTGGTCTTTAGGGATCCTGCTGTTCGTCATGGTGTGTGGTTATTATCCAGACGACGAAGACCTGCAAGAGATCAGCAAGAATACGTGGTCCAAAACTGATCTGTCAAAAGGTAAGATCTTCATCAAAGATGACCAAATATGAAAGTATGCTATTTAGAAACGTGATATAAAAAAGTGGAACATACAAGTTTCATAATCATCTCTCAACTTTTTGACCAGAATGCTGCCAGATGATTTGTGATTGTCTGCAGCCGGATCCCCAGCAGAGACTTCTTCTGGAGGATATGCAGCTCCATGACTGGTTTATGGTACCAAGATTAGAATTTGCTAAATGTTGTTTTCTTTTTCATATTTGCTCCAAATGTCATGTATTAAGATAAATAACACTGATTTATGTTTTTGTTTCAGGTCGTGGAGTAAGAAAACTCCTGCCCGTCTAGAAGTGCCTGGCACCTTGAAGTGGCATCATTTATATTTAGAATTTGTGTTAGATAAATATGTGTTAAGACAATTGTTTTAAAATATTATCCGAGATAAAGTATGATATAGTAACAGTTACATAAGTATAATATATTCTAAAAAAAAAAATGAAAAAAAAAAAAAAAATGTACAGAAGTATAAGAATAGAGCAAGTAGATATAAGTATGATATTATAATCGTTTTATTTCGATGTTAAGTATTAAGATATTTGTAGTTGTATTAAGACATGTATTCAATGTGTTATATTACCAAATGCAAAAAAAAAAATAAAAATGAATAAAATCAAAAGAAAATACATTTATTCAGCACTACAGTCATCCATGACACAAACAATCAGTGTAGAATGTACAGAAATATTCAGAAATGTCAAAATGACATAACTCATGTACACTTCACACAAAAACACATCCCATGTTAGCTTGACAGAATTTTGGATTGGAGTTGAATTGAATCAAAACTGTGTATGCCATGTCGGTTGACAACACATACATTGTACACACATTACGACATTAGCCACTTCCACAAATTTCAGTACAACTGACTTGATTATAAAGCTGAAAATGTATGTATTCCTTTTGTGATGCCAACTATATATTTATTTTGAAATGCTCAAAGAGTTTTATATATTTATATTGGTAATTCAGGTGATTCCAAAGGTTTTCTTTCCGTATATGAAATCCCTGCTTAAGGTCACAGTTAAATCACCAGTGCTGCATCTTTGGAACAGGAGCCAAACATGATTAAATGTAGGCATAATAAAAATGACAAAAATTGAATAGAAACACAGAAAACATCACATCAAAATTTCATGTAGTTGCTGCTCAGTAGTGACATTACCACGATTAACAGAAGCACCACGTCCCAGCCATAAATGAGCACAGTTTTTACAGCTTGACTACATCCAAAGTTTTTTCCCCATTAATAGACCTGTGTCACGGTGTGTTTCAAGGAAGGAGCACTCGACGAGAATGTGACATTAACAGTTTTAATCTTCTACAAACAAACTGAATATAACGAGATCGGACAAACTGAACTGAAATAAACAGGAACTATATACACGTGACGTCCTTACCTGTCCATCATAACACATAACGCTTGATGATTTACAGTGTGGGGGAAGGAACCAAAAACAATACTCACGCTGGCAAGTGACAAACATCAGAACGAATACAATACGCAAGGATAGCGAAGCAAGTAGCGAAGTCTGAACAGCAACAAAATGGGGGGCTCTATACGCAACATCCCAGTGAAAGATCAAGTTACATACTTAGGAATTCTAATTAATGAAGATAAAATAACAGGAAGTAAATTCAATTGACACTTTAATAGCGAAAACTCAAAAGAAGTTTAACTCATGGTTGCAAAGAGCCTCATCAATAAGAGATTTTGGTGTTAAAACAACTCTTTAAGAGTTAAATTCAACACTGGACCCGAGTGTATTTGGTCCCACTCAGATTTGGTGATAAAATGACCCTTAAAAGTGTCCGATTTTCAGAGTAAAATTAACTGCGATTGGAGTAAAAAATTAACACTGCTCAACACTTTGTAGTGTTACTGCAATTTAACACTACAAGATATCCCATTCATTAAGTAGTTAAAAAATTAACTACAGTGCACTTTAACCAGAGAGTGAAATATTGACAAAGTCAGCGCTTACATCGTTTTCTTAATAGAAAAAAAAAAAAAAAAACTGCTTCATTAACTAAACATTTATTAAAACACTGTCAGGCTTCAACACATACATGACATCTTAAAAACATCACATCTGCATAAAATGATAATAGGGCACTATATGCAGTACAGAATCTGTTGTGCCATATTTCACCTGAAAAGAACAGCTCATTAACATTCACTACTTTTAAAACTCTGTCTGGATGCAGTCTGACTGTAAATGCATGGAAATGGTTCTCAAAACAGAGGGTTTCCATCAGTATTCCACATAACAGTACATTGTCATCTTTCACAGCAATAGTCTTGATCTTACAAAACACAGCATCTCCAAGTTTCACCTTAACCAGCATAGTCTGTAAAATGTGAGAGAGTATTACACAGATTAAAGTGTGAAATGTTAAGTATTCTGTGAAATTCTGTTGCAATAGGTTGCATGGTCACCTCTGTTTTTCTAATCAGAATTGGTCATACAAGGTAACCAATTTACAATTGTAAATTACAAGGTAATTTAGCTTATTTTCTAATATAGCGTATAAACCCATAACACCAATAAAAATAATCGGCATTTCCCAAATAAACCAACAAAACTACATACACCAACTGCATCAAAATACAACACATTCAGTCACACAAAATATTCAAATTGTGTTTCATTACATTACTTAAAAGAGCTTACCTGTCGGTTGGCGCGATGAGAAAACTCCAGTTCAGATCTTCGCAGGGGAAGGAAGGAACATTAAAAAGGGTTGATAGCATGTTAAACAACTTGGTTTGGAAAAATAAAACACATTATGTTAGGAAATCAGTATTAATGAATCCAGCAAAACAGGGGTAAGTGGGACTTTACTACATTAAACAACAAAATGTTTCTCAAAGGTCCCTCTTCACTC
Source organism: Puntigrus tetrazona (assembly GCF_018831695.1). NCBI lineage: Eukaryota > Metazoa > Chordata > Actinopteri > Cypriniformes > Cyprinidae > Puntigrus > Puntigrus tetrazona. The sequence goes on along the minus strand of NC_056705.1, from coordinate 13,999,383 downwards.
TGGAATATTATCCCCGACTATATTTTCTCTAAAGTTGGTGGCCTGAATTTTCTACTGCTTTGCAATTGTAATGTTTCAAAGATCCCTATCAAACTTTCTCATTTTCATAAACGGATGTTCTTGCCCCTCATATACAAGCGTTTTCTCCACACCGATATTATTTATGGAATCTGAATATTTTGCACAGTAAATTTTGAAATCCGGAAATCAACACCAATAGTGTTCAACACTTTCAAAGTGTACATATGGGAACCACCCACAAAGTGTTAACTCAACACTTTTAAAAGTGTTGCTTCTTACAACACCAACACAGTGTTACAATGAACACCGAGAGAGTAAAATATTAACAGCAATGAAAATAACAACACTGTTGTAGAGTTGAGTGCAGCTTTGTAGCAAACACTGGGAGTGTCAAAATTCTACACTCTTCCGGTGTTGGACTAACACTATGGAAAAATGGAAACTACGGTCTCCTCAACCTTATCGGAGTCATAGATTACACCATCCTGGTGCTGATAGTACACCTTTTTAGTAACAAAATGAAACACTAAAGGATGTTGCCTTTTTTTTTTCTCCTCTTGTTAATGGTCTCTATCCATTACACTATCAGAAAATAATACATTTACTGAAATAAACATCACTATTTAACTCCCTTTAAAACTTTATTCCACCACAAAACATTAAGCCATCAAGTCAGTGCCTTAAATATAACAGTCCAAAACTATGTACAATAGACTGTCGTTGCCATAGGACATTTGTAAATCAAATGGCTTGTAGAAATACAACTCTTCAGTTTTTTTGAGTACAAGACTGTTCTCTTGTGCAACAACATTGAAGGCATGGAGATGTTTGACAAACTCTGATTCCATACATGATGCCAACAAATACATTCCTCATTCAAAATCATAACTGACGCTGAAAACAAAATGGACCTTGGAAGAGTTCATCAATTGCGGCTAGTGAAGATGCCTGACAAGGGATGACCTTTTTATCCACCACAATGAAGAACTTGCTGATGATTTCTTTGCTGCTCCCTGAGGCAAGAATGTATGGCTGACGATTCTCTTCCATCTCAAGGTGTTCCTGTATACTCCGGCATGCCTGAATGAGGTGGGGAAAAAAAAAAAAAAATCAATAACGACATAACTACAGCAATATTTATCATCATAAATATATATATAAATAAATTGAACATAGTAAAGAACAGGAGACAATCCGGGAAGAAAAGTATATGCAGGCTATTAATTTAAGTTTAGCTTGAGATCATTTATCAATTGATCCATTTCAGAGTTTACCTGATCAATTTGAAGTATACTGTATATAGCCCTCGTCACCAAGTGTCACCAGTGCAGTTACCAACTTTGTGAAATACCACAAGATCAGAATCAGAATCACTTTATTGCCAAGTACGTCCACTGACCTGTTTGCTCTGTAGGCAAACTGCAGGGGTCCAGTAAGGGTCCTGTAAAGTCCTTCAGATAACCCAAAACCAGTTTTTCCAAATGATTTCATGACCACAGACGTCAGAGCCACGGGTCTGAAATCATTAAGTCCATTAATTTTGGGTTTCTTTGGGATGGGGATGATGGTGGAGCGTTTGAAGCATGAAGGTACTACACACAGCTCCAATGATCTGTTGAAGATCTGAGTGAAGATGGGGGCCAGTTGGTCAGCACAGGTTTTCAGACAGGCTGGAGTCACACCGTCTGGGCCTGGTGCCTGCCTTCTTTTGCTCTTCCTGAAGACCTGGCACACGTCATCTTAGCTGAGTTGAAGGGCAGGTGTGGGGGGAGGGAGATTACAGGAGGTGAGAATGGTTCCTTTTCAAACCTGCAGTAGAACTTCGTTCAGGTCGTCTGCCAGTTGTTGATTTGCCACAGTGCTGGGGGATGGTGCCTTGTAATTGGTGATGTCTTTCAGACCTCTCCACACAGAAGCGGTGTCACTAGAGGAGAACTGAGTGCGAAGCTTTTCCAAATAATTCCTCTTCGCCGCTCTGATCTCCTTCTCTAGTGTGTACTTGGCCTGCTTATACAAGGCTCTGTCCCCAATCCATGAGCATCTTCTTTGGCTTGACGGAGCTGACTGAGTTGAGCAGTGAACCATGGTTTGTCATTGTTGTATGTTAAATAAGTCCTGGTAGGAATGCATACAGTATGTCCTCACAGAAACTGATATATGATGTTACCGTTTCTGTGAGCTCGTCCAGATCTGTGGCAGCAGCTTCAAAGACAGTCCAATCAGTGAGAGAGAAGCAGGTTTGTAAATCCCACTCTGCTTCGTTAGTCCATCTTTTACAGTCCCAAGTACAGGTTTAGCTGGTTGGACAGGTAACGTGCTGTCTGAATTTTGGCAGTTCGCGTGAGAGGTTGGCTTTTTAAAGTCCCCGAGAAGGATTCAAACAGAGTCCGGGTGTTGTTGCCCAGTCTCTGTGATCAGATCGACGAGTTTTTGTAAAGCCAGGCTCACGTGCGCTTGCTGCGGAGGATGTAAACACACACCAGAATAAACGAGCAAAACTCCCGCGGCGAGTAGAAAGGCTTGCAGTTAATGAAGAGCGCTTCTACATCGGCGCAGCACATCTTCTTTAACACAGTTACATCTGTACACTACCTTTCCTTGATGTAAAAGCACGTTCCGTCGCGCGCGATTTCCCGTTAATTCTGCGACGCGATCCGCTCTAAACAGCTGAAAGCCCGCAGACTTAATGCGTTGTCTGGAATCGCAGCGTTTAGCCAGGTTTCCGTGAAACACAGAGCAGCAGAGTTCTATTCAAATCCCTATTAGTCTGGGTAAGCAGAAGAAGTTTGTCCATTTTGTTGGGTAGAGAGCGGAGGTTCGCCAGGTGAAAGCTGGGCAACGGCGTTCGAGTCCGCGTTGTCTGAGTTTCACAAGCGCGCGGCCCGTTTCCCCGTCTCTGCGCGGCTGAACTACGATGTTCAACAAAACGTCGGAATAATCAAAAACCGGTGAAATGTTTTGTGGAGTGGTCTGCCGAATGTTCAGCAGTTCCTCCCTGGTAAAAACGATGGGGTTTGATAAACAAAAAACAGGAAAAACTAACAAAAACAATACGAGCACTTGAGAGCTAAGCACTGAGGCTGCCATTCGCGCGCGCCATCTTGGTCAACAGCCTGAGAGATACTGATCTTTTGGGTTTTCTTTCTTCCTGAAGCCTGGGGTCATAAAAGATGCAGGAGTAGAAGGAAGGAAGGAAGGAAGATATGTCACTGTCCCATTCTGAAAAACACAGAACACATGTTAAATGTTTACAATACAACAAGTCTGGTATATTTTAACTGCAAAGCCTTACTAAAAGTAAAGTTACTTCTGTACAACTCTACCTGGAGAATCCTGGGCTTCACTGCCTTCTCTGTTCAGATTGGAAGATGATTGCTTTGAAAGCTGTTGGCCACCTTTCCAAAAGTCTGGAAGCAGTTTCAGACCCAAAGAGGAGCGTGAAGTCTTGAAGAATCTACAGCAGAAGAAAACATGTCAAGAAATGACCACAGAACATTCAATATATAGCATATTGTTTCGCTTTAAATATGTAAAGAAGAAAGTTCATACCAATCCTTTAGTATCCAGAAATCAAGGAAAAACTGAAAGAACAGTGGTGGACCTCTCTGGATCATGGACAAGGCGCTGTCTGTATTCAAGCGTTGCCCTCATCTTCTGCATGATGACCTCACTTTCACTTGTATGATTCATCAAAGAGATGGCCTCTAGACTTTGGTCATTATCCAGCTGATCTTCATAGTAGCACAGCTGTCTGTCAAGCAGAGGGCCTCCCTTTTCCTGTTTTTGGATCATCCTTATCTGCAGGTTTTGTCCCCCTTTGTACGGTCTTGAGGCGCCACGACAAGAATCCAGTGTTTTTTTGGCCATCATAAAAATGTCCCTGACAAAATGAAATTCAGAAAAAAAATTCAAAACTTACCCTCCCTTGAAAATGACAACATCTTAGTAAAACATAAAAAAAAAAAAAAAAAAAAAAAAAAAAAAAGACAAAAGAACAATAGTGCAAGTTCTGATCACAGATAATGACTTACATATCCACTCCTCCCTTGGGGATCTCCGAGTGACAGAAACAAGGTGATAATTCCCAAACCATACTTCTGTTTTGTAAGTCGAAAGAAAGTAATTTGCTTAGAACTGAAACAGAAAAACAAACTGAAATTTACTTCAGGATACAGAGCCCTAAAATATTAGTCTACAAACAATTACTAGAGACCTAAAATATTAATCTACAAATAATTACTACAATTACACAGCCATGGTGGAATTATTTTTACAATAATTCTATTTATTATATTTTTTTTTATTATTTTTAAAATTGGGCTGCACGCGGACGTAGCGTGCAAGCCTGCAAACCCTTCCTTCCATGAAGAACGTTACATAACGGGGACAGCCTTTTATTAACATAATTTGTGCTTAAAGGCCTAGTCTCACAGAAGCACGGTGAAGGGAATCCAAGCGGAATCTTCGAATTAAAATTGTATTTTTTTTTTTTTTAGTCTGATGATAATCAATTTCAGTGGTAGAATTAGCCGAGGATGTGCATCGGAAATAATATTCCTGAACGCGCTTATGACTAACGTTACAGTAAATTAAAAGCAATAGCCATATGCGAGACGCCACGAAACACGAATCGAATCATAATAAAGGTTTTACATAATTTAACTTGTACAGTGGAATGATATGGTAAGTCACAAAAATCACGTTAGAGCTCGCTGGCTGTGTAATGATAGTTAATCATTAATAAAGTTATTTTTGATCGAACAAGATAAGCCTACGGTTAAAAAATGATAAATACTTGAATTAACTTGTATGATTTCTCTCATTAATATGTATTAAGAAGTTAAAATATCAGACTTACCACCACACTTCGCACAGAGGTAAAATGGCGTCTGTCCGCATGTGGTCCGGTTCAATCAAGACGTTTTGTACGTAAACTGGGGTGTGGCTTAGTTAACTCTAAAGGAGAGTTAACGCTTGAAACGACGCAAAATAACTTTCTCTTTTAAGTTGGACACCTCTTTAACTCACAAGGCAGACTTTATAACTATTCCGATTTCTTACGGAAATATAATATTCCTGTGTCTGCCAATGAATATGCTGTAGTTTTCAATGCCATTCCTTCTGGTGTATCCTTTCTGTTGCTATAGGTACCACGTCCCCCTGGCCATGCGCTAACTCTCTGTCTTTAACTGACACGATGATCGGGAAAGTGTGCTTCTCTGTAGACCAACAAAAATATAACTAGAAAATCTGAGCTCTCTTCCAGAAAGAGATAGCAACAATCCCTTATGTAATTCCATACTGGAAAATTAAAGTGGAGAATACACCTTGGGAGAAAGTATGCACTCTGCCTCATAAATATCTGCTTACCAATAAAATAAAGGAAATAACATTTAAGCTGATTCACAAATGTTACCCTACTTAGATCTTTCTTAAGAAATATAAGTCCGATATTGAAGTGAAGCGCAGTTTTTGTGATTCATCTGAAGAAGACTTCATTCGTTTGTTTTGGCTGTGCACCTACACAGAAACATTTTCATCACATTTTTTAGCATTCATCCAATCTTATTTTGTGAGTGACTTTTATTTTTGTTTAAGAGATGCTTTCTTTGGAACATATGACTACTCAAAAGAAAATACAGGGAAATATTAGAGAATTCATTTGTGGTTTCTGTTAGCTAAATTTCATATTCATAAACAAAAGTTTACTGGCTCTAAACCTCAGTTAAAATTTATTTGGACAAATATATGGAAACTATAATCTGTGTATAAAACTGTATTCATCCTTTGTGTCTTAAGATGTACACTCATTGTTTTATGGGTTTTTTTTTTTTTTTTTTTTTTTTTTTGTTAACCCAGGCAAATCTGAATGTATATTCTTTTGTTAGTAGTGGTATTATTTTATTATTATATTATATTTATTATTATTATATAATATTATATATTTATTATTTAAAAAAAAAAAAAAATCAGCGCGTGACTTCAGTGACGTCACCGAACTTTTAGAACGTGTCGCCCTACTATTTAAAGGATTCGAATTTTAGAACTCATTTTGTTGGTTGAAGTTTTAGTGTAGTGTTTCGCTGAGTGGAAAAAACAACCTGTTGTAATGGGACTGTTTTCAAAACTAAAGAAAGCGTTTAAAGGGGCGCGTGCACACGAACCCGACCCCTGTGTGCTGCTCAAATACTCCCCGTCAGGCCGGAACGCCATCCTCATCCTCACGATGAGACGCCTGGTGCTGCTGCCGATGAGATAGGGAGAGAAGAGGCAGGAGACCAAAGTTCTGGGGATGTCGCCTTCTTCACTTTTTCCGCCGAAAAGCTGGGAAATACAACCTGGCCAAGGCTGAGGAAGTCTGCCAGAAGGAGGCGGCATTGTATCGGAGACTTAATGATGGTAAAATCACAGACGATGATTGAAGTTTTGATTCAAGGGAGATTCTTTAATTAGGGAATGTTTTGATGTTTTTGTGTACAATTGAAAAAAAAAATCACTTGTTCACATACTTAAGATAGCACTGTCTAAATCGTCCATAATTGTTACTGAGCATTTTTTCCACTTCGTGATTAATATTCCATCTGTAGGTCAGACTTCTCTACAACAGGGATGTGTTGTTGTCGAGATCCATGATCATCAAGACCCTCCAGTCTCTGAAGTCCTCCCTGCTATAGAGAAACTGCTGGAGCCGGACGTCCCCCAACAACTGGATGTCAACATTCCAGCTAGTTTGAATGAAGAGGACAAAGTGGAAGAGCTGGCCAAGGGTAAGTTTACTGACATTATAACCCCATTCTCACTTTCCCGGTGAAGGGATTTAGTAGGCCTCATTGCCAAGCCTGACAGTAAAAATCTTGATTCAGAAACACATTCATGTAATGTAATTAAAAGGTATACTGTAATTTGAGTGTGCAATATTTTATTCATATTACTCGTGTTCCCCTCTTTAGATCAGATTTGTCTGCAGGATAATTGCACTGAAGACAATGAAGTGGAGGAGCAAGACGACAGTACGAATATTAAATATATGAATATTAGTAGAAATGATAGAATGCGTATTTTTTGCTAACTGCATTTGTTTGTCTTATAAATAGATCACGTATTCTGGCAATACGAATTTGGGCCCCAGCTGGGTAAAGGAGGCGGTGGCTGTGTGTATGCAGCGACTCGCTGCACGGATGGCCTTAAGGTTTGATTTTTTTTCTTTTTTTTACCTATGAAACCTTCCATACTTGTTTGGTATTGGTGACTGGAATGATCTCTGTGCACCAGATAATTGACTGTTCTAGCTTTGTTTGAACAGGTGGCTGTGAAGATTGCCGAAAAGACTCCAGATATGCCATATATCAGAATTGTGAATAGCTTGTGCTCTCTATAATGTTGCTTCTCAGTCGTTGTTTTCGGTTTCTAGCGTCTTATATCATGTGAAATCTAAGAAACCACCTTCAACTAAACATCATGCTTTCTTTTAGCCTGGCCATCCCAGTCGCCTCCCCTTGGAGATTGGCCTTACACTCTTGGCCAATGAGGACCCCAGCGTTCCATACATAATCAAACTCCTGGATTGGCAGGACAACCCGGACTACTATGTCATGGTCTTGGAGCGACCCATGCCTAGCATGAGCCTGTTTAGTTTCGTGAAGGTCCGTCAAAGGCTCAGAGAGGGGCAAGCACAACATTTTATGTGGCAGGTCCTTCAGGCCGCTAACATTTGCTGCGAGCGCGGGGTCTTCCATAGAGACATAAAACTGGAAAACCTCCTGGTGAACCCAGACACATTGGAGGTTAAGTTGATCGACTTTGGATGCGGCGAGCTCATGAAGGACACTGACTATGTGACCTTCAGTGGTAAGTTTTACGATTTGCTAGCAGGTCGTTTAGCTCCCGGAAACACACCTAGCTGTAGAAATGCATTAAATATCCAAACCCCTTTCTTCCAGGTACAGAAATATTCTGTCCACGGAGTTCAGTATCAACGGCAGCTACCATGCAAAGCCGGCGACGGTTTGGTCTTTAGGGATCCTGCTGTTCGTCATGGTGTGTGGTTATTATCCAGACGACGAAGACCTGCAAGAGATCAGCAAGAATACGTGGTCCGAAACTGATCTGTCAAAAGGTAAGATCTTCATCAAAGATGACCAAATATGAAAGTATGCTATTTAGAAACGTGATATAAAAAGTGTGGAACATACAAGTTCATAATCATCTCTCAACTTTTTGACCAGAATGCTGCCAGATGATTTGTGATTGTCTGCAGCCGGATCCCCAGCAGAGACTTCTTCTGGAGGATATGCAGCTCCATGACTGGTTTATGGTACCAAGATTAGAATTTGCTAAATGTTGTTTTCTTTTTCATATTTGCTCCAAATGTCATGTATTAAGATAAATAACACTGATTTATGTTTTTGTTTCAGGTCGTGGAGTAAGAAAACTCCCTGCCCGTCTAGAAGTGCCTGGCACCTTGAAGTGGCATCATTTATATTTAGAATTTGTGTTAGATAAATATGTGTTAAGACAATTGTTTTAAAATATTATCCGAGATAAAGTATGAGTATGATATAGTAACAGTTACATAAGTATAATATATTCTAAAAAAAAAAAAATCTGAAAAAAAAAAAAAAAAAATGTACAGAAGTATAAGAATAGAGCAAGTAGATATAAGTATGATATTATAATCGTTTTATTTCGATGTTAAGTATTAAGATATTTGTAGTTGTATTAAGACATGTATTCAATGTGTTATATTACCAAATGCAAAAAAATAAATAAAAATGAATAAAATCAAAAGAAAATAAAATACATTTATTCAGCACTACAGTCATCCATGACACAAACAATCAGTGTAGAATGTACAGAAATATTCAGAAATGTCAAAATGACATAACTCATGTACACTTCACACAAAAACACATCCCATGTTAGCTTGACAGAATTTTGGATTGGAGTTGAATTGAATCAAAACTGTGTATGCCATGTCGGTTGACAACACATACATTGTACACACATTACGACATTAGCCACTTCCACAAATTTCAGTACAACTGACTTGATTATAAAGCTGAAAATGTATGTATTCCTTTGTGATGCCAACTATATATTTATTTTGAAATGCTCAAAGAGTTTTATATATTTATATTGGTAATTCAGGTGATTCCAAAGGTTTTCTTTCCGTATATGAAATCCCTGCTTAAGGTCACAGTTAAATCACCAGTGCTGCATCTTTGGAACAGGAGCCAAACATGATTAAATGTAGGCATAATAAAAATGACAAAAATTGAATAGAAACACAGAAAACATCACATCAAAATTTCATGTAGTTGCTGCTCAGTAGTGACATTACCACGATTAACAGAAGCACCACGTCCCAGCCATAAATGAGCACAGTTTTTACAGCTTGACTACATCCAAAGTTTTTTTCCCCCATTAATAGACCTGTGTCACGGTGTGTTTCAAGGAAGGAGCACTCGGCGAGAATGTGACATTAACAGTTTTAATCTTCTACAAACAAACTGAATATAACGAGATCGGACAAACTGAACTGAAATAAACAGGAACTATATACACGTGACGTCCTTACCTGTCCATCATAACACATAACGCTTGATGATTTACAGTGTGGGGAAGGGAACCAAAAACAATACTCACGCTGGCAAGTGACAAACATCAGAACGAATACAATACGCAAGGATAGCGAAGCAAGTAGCGAAATCTGAACAGCAACAAAATGGGGGCTCTATACGCAACATCCCAGTGAAAGATCAAGTTACATACTTAGGAATTCTAATTAATGAAGATAAAATAACAGGAAGTAAATTCAATTGACACTTTAATAGCGAAAACTCAAAAGAAGTTTAACTCATGGTTGCAAAGAGCCTCATCAATAAGAGATTTTGGTGTTAAAACAACTCTTTAAGAGTTAAATTCAACACTGGACCCGAGTGTATTTGGTCCCACTCAGATTTGGTGATAAAATGACCCTTAAAAGTGTCCGATTTTCAGAGTAAAATTAACTGCGATTGGAGTAAAAATTAACACTGCTCAACACTTAGTAGTGTTACTGCAATTTAACACTACAAGATATCCCATTCATTAAGTAGTTAAAAATTAACTACAGTGCACTTTAACCAGAGAGTGAAATATTGACAAAGTCAGCGCTTACATCGTTTTCTTAATAGAAAAAAAAAAAAAAAAAAACTGCTTCATTAACTAAACATTTATTAAAACACTGTCAGGCTTCAACACATACATGACATCTTAAAAACATCACATCTGCATAAAATGATAATAGGGCACTATATGCAGTACAGAATCTGTTGTGCCATATTTCACCTGAAAAGAACAGCTCATTAACATTCACTACTTTTAAAACTCTGTCTGGATGCAGTCTGACTGTAAATGCATGGAAATGGTTCTCAAAACAGAGGGTTTCCATCAGTATTCCACATAACAGTACATTGTCATCTTTCACAGCAATAGTCTTGATCTTACAAAACACAGCATCTCCAAGTTTCACCTTAACCAGCATAGTCTGTAAAATGTGAGAGAGTATTACACAGATTAAAGTGTGAAATGTTAAGTATTCTGTGAAATTCTGTTGCAATAGGTTGCATGGTCACCTCTGTTTTTCTAATCAGAATTGGTCATACAAGGTAACCAATTTACAATTGTAAATTACAAGGTAATTTAGCTTATTTTCTAATATAGCGTATAAACCCATAACACCAATAAAAATAATCGGCATTTCCCAAATAAACCAACAAAACTACATACACCAACTGCATCAAAATACAACACATTCAGTCACACAAAATATTCAAATTGTGTTTCATTACATTACTTAAAAGAGCTTACCTGTCGGTTGGCGCGATGAGAAAACTCCAGTTCAGATCTTCGCAGGGAAGGAAGGAACATTAAAAAGGGTTGATAGCATGTTAAACAACTTGGTTTGGAAAAATAAAACACATTATGTTAGGAAATCAGTATTAATGAATCCAGCAAAACAGGGGTAAGTGGGACTTTACTACATTAAACAACAAAATGTTTCTCAAAGGTCCCTCTTCACTCTGGAATATTATCCCCGACTATATTTTCTCTAAAGTTGGTGGCCTGAATTTTCTACTGCTTTGCAATTGTAATGTTTCAAAGATCCCTATCAAACTTTCTCATTTTCATAAACGGATGTTCTTGCCCCTCATATACAAGCGTTTTCTCCACACCGATATTATTTATGGAATCTGAATATTTTGCACAGTAAATTTTGAAATCCGGAAATCAACACCAATAGTGTTCAACATTTTCAAAGTGTACATATGGGAACCACCCACAAAGTGTTAACTCAACACTTTTAAAAGTGTTGCTTCTTACAACACCAACACAGTGTTACAATGAACACCGAGAGAGTAAAATATTAACAGCAATGAAAATAACAACACTGTTGTAGAGTTGAGTGCAGCTTTGTAGCAAACACTGGGAGTGTCAAAATTCTACACTCTTCCGGTGTTGGACTAACACTATGGAAAAATGGAAACTACGGTCTCCTCAACCTTATCGGAGTCATAGATTACACCATCCTGGTGCTGATAGTACACCTTTTTAGTAACAAAATGAAACACTAAAGGATGTTGCCTTTTTTTTCTCTCTTGTTAATGGTCTCTATCCATTACACTATCAGAAAATAATACATTTACTGAAATAAACATCACTATTTAACTCCCTTTAAAACTTTATTCCACCACAAAACATTAAGCCATCAAGTCAGTGCCTTAAATATAACAGTCCAAAACTATGTACAATAGACTGTCGTTGCCATAGGACATTTGTAAATCAAATGGCTTGTAGAAATACAACTCTTCAGTTTTTTTGAGTACAAGACTGTTCTCTTGTGCAACAACATTGAAGGCATGGAGATGTTTGACAAACTCTGATTCCATACATGATGCCAACAAATACATTCCTCATTCAAAATCATAACTGACGCTGAAAACAAAATGGACCTTGGAAGAGTTCATCAATTGCGGCTAGTGAAGATGCCTGACAAGGGATGACCTTTTTATCCACCACAATGAAGAACTTGCTGATGATTTCTTTGCTGCTCCCTGAGGCAAGAATGTATGGCTGACGATTCTCTTCCATCTCAAGGTGTTCCTGTATACTCCGGCATGCCTGAATGAGGTGGGGAAAAAAAAAAAAAAATCAATAACGACATAACTACAGCAATATTTATCATCATAAATATATATATAAATAAATTGAACATAGTAAAGAACAGGAGACAATCCGGGAAGAAAAGTATATGCAGGCTATTAATTTAAGTTTAGCTTGAGATCATTTATCAATTGATCCATTTCAGAGTTTACCTGATCAATTTGAAGTATACTGTATATAGCCCTCGTCACCAAGTGTCACCAGTGCAGTTACCAACTTTGTGAAATACCACAAGATCAGAATCAGAATCACTTTATTGCCAAGTACGTCCACTGACCTGTTTGCTCTGTAGGCAAACTGCAGGGGTCCAGTAAGGGTCCTGTAAAGTCCTTCAGATAACCCAAAACCAGTTTTTCCAAATGATTTCATGACCACAGACGTCAGAGCCACGGGTCTGAAATCATTAAGTCCATTAATTTTGGGTTTCTTTGGGATGGGGATGATGGTGGAGCGTTTGAAGCATGAAGGTACTACACACAGCTCCAATGATCTGTTGAAGATCTGAGTGAAGATGGGGGCCAGTTGGTCAGCACAGGTTTTCAGACAGGCTGGAGTCACACCGTCTGGGCCTGGTGCCTGCCTTCTTTTGCTCTTCCTGAAGACCTGGCACACGTCATCTTAGCTGAGTTGAAGGGCAGGTGTGGGGAGAGGGAGATTACAGGAGGTGAGAATGGTTCCTTTTCAAACCTGCAGTAGAACTTCGTTCAGGTCGTCTGCCAGTTGTTGATTTGCCACAGTGCTGGGGGATGGTGCCTTGTAATTGGTGATGTCTTTCAGACCTCTCCACACAGAAGCGGTGTCACTAGAGGAGAACTGAGTGCGAAGCTTTTCCAAATAATTCCTCTTCGCCGCTCTGATCTCCTTCTCTAGTGTGTACTTGGCCTGCTTATACAAGGCTCTGTCCCCAATCCCGCGAGCATCTTCTTTGGCTTGACGGAGCTGACTGAGTTGAGCAGTGAACCATGGTTTGTCATTGTTGTATGTTAAATAAGTCCTGGTAGGAATGCATACAGTATGTCCTCACAGAAACTGATATATGATGTTACCGTTTCTGTGAGCTCGTCCAGATCTGTGGCAGCAGCTTCAAAGACAGTCCAATCAGTGAGAGAGAAGCAGGTTTGTAAATCCCACTCTGCTTCGTTAGTCCATCTTTTTACAGTCCCAAGTACAGGTTTAGCTGGTTGGACAGGTAACGTGCTGTCTGAATTTTGGCAGTTCGCGTGAGAGGTTGGCTTTTTTAAAGTCCCGAGAAGGATTCAAACAGAGTCCGGGTGTTGTTGCCCAGTCTCTGTGATCAGATCGACGAGTTTTTGTAAAGCCAGGCTCACGTGCGCTGCGGAGGGATGTAAACACACACCAGAATAAACGAGCAAAACTCCCGCGGCGAGTAGAAAGGCTTGCAGTTAATGAAGAGCGCTTCTACATCGGCGCAGCACATCTTCTTTAACACAGTTACATCTGTACACTACCTTTCCTTGATGTAAAAGCACGTTCCGTCGCCGCGCGATTTCCCCGTTAATTCTGCGACGCGATCCGCTCTAAACAGCTGAAAGCCCGGCAGACTTAATGCGTTGTCTGGAATCGCAGCGTTTAGCCAGGTTTCCGTGAAACACAGAGCAGCAGAGTTCTATTCAAATCCCTATTAGTCTGGGTAAGCAGAAGAAGTTTGTCCATTTTGTTGGGTAGAGAGCGGAGGTTCGCCAGGTGAAAGCTGGGCAACGGCGTTCGGAGTCCGCGTTGTCTGAGTTTCACAAGCGCGCGGCCCGTTCCCCGCTCTGCGCGGCTGAACTACGATGTTCAACAAAACGTCGGAATAATCAAAAACCGGTGAAATGTTTTGTGGAGTGGTCTGCCGAATGTTCAGCAGTTCCTCCCTGGTAAAAACGATGGGGTTTGATAAACAAAAAACAGGAAAAACTAACAAAAACAATACGAGCACTTGAGAGCTAAGCACTGAGGCTGCCATTCGCGGCGCCATCTTGGTCAACAGCCTGAGAGATACTGATCTTTTGGGTTTTCTTTCTTCCTGAAGCCTGGGGTCATAAAAGATGCAGGAGTAGAAGGAAGGAAGGAAGGAAGATATGTCACTGTCCCATTCTGAAAAACACAGAACACATGTTAAATGTTTACAATACAACAAGTCTGGTATATTTTAACTGCAAAGCCTTACTAAAAGTAAAGTTACTTCTGTACAACTCTACCTGGAGAATCCTGGGCTTCACTGCCTTCTCTGTTCAGATTGGAAGATGATTGCTTTGAAAGCTGTTGGCCACCTTTCCAAAAGTCTGGAAGCAGTTTCAGACCCAAAGAGGAGCGTGAAGTCTTGAAGAATCTACAGCAGAAGAAAACATGTCAAGAAATGACCACAGAACATTCAATATATAGCATATTGTTTCGCTTTAAATATGTAAAGAAGAAAGTTCATACCAATCCTTTAGTATCCAGAAATCAAGGAAAAACTGAAAGAACAGTGGTGGACCTCTCTGGATCATGGACAAGGCGCTGTCTGTATTCAAGCGTTGCCCTCATCTTCTGCATGATGACCTCACTTTCACTTGTATGATTCATCAAAGAGATGGCCTCTAGACTTTGGTCATTATCCAGCTGATCTTCATAGTAGCACAGCTGTCTGTCAAGCAGAGGGCCTCCCTTTTCCTGTTTTTGGATCATCCTTATCTGCAGGTTTTGTCCCCTTTGTATGCGGTCTTGAGGCGCCACGACAAGAATCCAGTGTTTTTGGCCATCATAAAAATGTCCTGACAAAATGAAATTCAGAAAAAAATTCAAAACTTACCCTCCCTTGAAAATGACAACATCTTAGTAAAACATTAAAAAAAAAAAAAAAAAAAAAAAAAAAAAAAAAAAAAAAGACAAAGAACAATAGTGCAAGTTCTGATCACAGATAATGACTTACATATCCACTCCTCCCTTGGGGATCTCCGAGTGACAGAAACAAGGTGATAATTCCCAAACCATACTTCTGTTTTGTAAGTCGAAAGAAAGTAATTTGCTTAGAACTGAAACAGAAAAACAAA
The DNA here is from genome assembly GCF_018831695.1 of Puntigrus tetrazona. Lineage (NCBI taxonomy): Eukaryota > Metazoa > Chordata > Actinopteri > Cypriniformes > Cyprinidae > Puntigrus > Puntigrus tetrazona. The sequence continues at coordinate 13,984,123 of NC_056705.1, read as the reverse complement.
CTGAAATTTACTTCAGGATACAGAGCCCTAAAATATTAGTCTACAAACAATTACTAGAGACCTAAAATATTAATCTACAAATAATTACTACAATTACACAGCCATGGTGGAATTATTTTTACAATCATTCTATTTATTATATTTTTTTATTATTTTTAAATTGGGCTGCACGCGACGTAGCGTGCAAGCCTGCAAACCCCTTCCTTCCATGAAGAACGTTACATAACGGGACAGCCTTTTATTAACATAATTTGTGCTTAAAGGCCTAGTCTCACAGAAGCACGGTGAAGGGAATCCAAGCGGAATCTTCGAATTAAAATTGTATTTTTTTTTTTTTTTTTTTTTTAGTCTGATGATAATCAATTTCAGTGGTAGAATTAGCCGAGGATGTGCATCGGAAATAATATTCCTGAACGCGCTTATGACTAACGTTACAGTAAATTAAAAGCAATAGCCATATGCGAGACGCCACGAAACACGAATCGAATCATAATAAAGGTTTTACATAATTTAACTTGTACAGTGGAATGATATGGTAAGTCACAAAAATCACGTTAGAGCTCGCTGGCTGTGTAATGATAGTTAATCATTAATAAAGTTATTTTTGATCGAACAAGATAAGCCTACGGTTAAAAAATGATAAATACTTGAATTAACTTGTATGATTTCTCTCATTAATATGTATTAAGAAGTTAAAATATCAGACTTACCACCACACTTCGCACAGAGGTAAAATGGCGTCTGTCCGCATGTGGTCCGGTTCAATCAAGACGTTTTGTACGTAAACTGGGGTGTGGCTTAGTTAACTCTAAAGGAGAGTTAACGCTTGAAACGACGCAAAATAACTTTCTCTTTTAAGTTGGACACCTCTTTAACTCACAAGGCAGACTTTATAACTATTCCGATTTCTTACGGAAATATAATATTCCTGTGTCTGCCAATGAATATGCTGTAGTTTTCAATGCCATTCCTTCTGGTGTATCCTTTCTGTTGCTATAGGTACCACGTCCCCCTGGCCATGCGCTAACTCTCTGTCTTTAACTGACACGATGATCGGGAAAGTGTGCTTCTCTGTAGACCAACAAAAATATAACTAGAAAATCTGAGCTCTCTTCCAGAAAGAGATAGCAACAATCCCTTATGTAATTCCATACTGGAAAATTAAAGTGGAGAATACACCTTGGGAGAAAGTATGCACTCTGCCTCATAAATATCTGCTTACCAATAAAATAAAGGAAATAACATTTAAGCTGATTCACAAATGTTACCCTACTTAGATCTTTCTTAAGAAATATAAGTCCGATATTGAAGTGAAGCGCAGTTTTTGTGATTCATCTGAAGAAGACTTCATTCGTTTGTTTTGGCTGTGCACCTACACAGAAACATTTTCATCACATTTTTTAGCATTCATCCAATCTTATTTTGTGAGTGACTTTTATTTTTGTTTAAGAGATGCTTTCTTTGGAACATATGACTACTCAAAAGAAAATACAGGGAAATATTAGAGAATTCATTTGTGGTTTCTGTTAGCTAAATTTCATATTCATAAACAAAAGTTTACTGGCTCTAAACCTCAGTTAAAATTTATTTGGACAAATATATGGAAACTATAATCTGTGTATAAAACTGTATTCATCCTTTGTGTCTTAAGATGTACACTCATTGTTTTATGGTTTTTTTTTTTTTTTTTTTTTTTTTTTTTTTTAACTTAGGCAAATCTGAATGTATATTCTTTTGTTAGTAGTGGTATTATTTTATTATTATATTATATTTATTATTATTATATAATATTATATATTTATTATTTAAAAAAAAAAAAAAAATCAGCGCGTGACTTTAGTGACGTCACCGAACTTTTAGAACGTGTCGCCCTACTATTTAAAGGATTCGAATTTTAGAACTCATTTTGTTGGTTGAAGTTTTAGTGTAGTGTTTCGCTGAGTGGAAAAAAACAACCTGTTGTAATGGGACTGTTTTCAAAACTAAAGAAAGCGTTTAAAGGGGAGCGTGCACACGAACCCGACCCCTGTGTGCTGCTCAAATACTCCCCGTCAGGCCGGAACGCCATCCTCATCCTCACGATGAGACGCCTGGTGCTGCTGCTGCCGATGAGATAGGGAGAGAAGAGGCAGGAGACCAAAGTTCTGGGGATGTCGCCTTCTTCACTTTTTCCGCCGAAAAGCTGGGAAATACAACCTGGCCAAGGCTGAGGAAGTCTGCCAGAAGGAGGCGGCATTGTATCGGAGACTTAATGATGGTAAAATCACAGACGATGATTGAAGTTTTGATTCAAGGGAGATTCTTTAATTAGGGAATGTTTTGATGTTTTTGTGTACAATTGAAAAAAAAAAATCACTTGTTCACATACTTAAGATAGCACTGTCTAAATCGTCCATAATTGTTACTGAGCATTTTTTCCACTTCGTGATTAATATTCCATCTGTAGGTCAGACTTCTCTACAACAGGGATGTGTTGTTGTCGAGATCCATGATCATCAAGACCCTCCAGTCTCTGAAGTCCTCCCTGCTATAGAGAAACTGCTGGAGCCGGACGTCCCCAACAACTGGATGTCAACATTCCAGCTAGTTTGAATGAAGAGGACAAAGTGGAAGAGCTGGCCAAGGGTAAGTTTACTGACATTATAACCCCATTCTCACTTTCCCGGTGAAGGGATTTAGTAGGCCTCATTGCCAAGCCTGACAGTAAAAATCTTGATTCAGAAACACATTCATGTAATGTAATTAAAAGGTATACTGTAATTTGAGTGTGCAATATTTTATTCATATTACTCGTGTTCCCCTCTTTAGATCAGATTTGTCTGCAGGATAATTGCACTGAAGACAATGAAGTGGAGGAGCAAGACGACAGTACTGAATATTAAATATATGAATATTAGTAGAAATGATAGAATGCGTATTTTTGCTAACTGCATTTGTTTGTCTTATAAATAGATCACGTATTCTGGCAATACAAATTTGGGCCCCAGCTGGGTAAAGGAGGCGGTGGCTGTGTGTATGCAGCGACTCGCTGCACGGATGGCCTTAAGGTTTGATTTTTTCTTTTTTTTACCTATGAAACCTTCCATACTTGTTTGGTATTGGTGACTGGAATGATCTCTGTGCACCAGATAATTGACTGTTCTAGCTTTGTTTGAACAGGTGGCTGTGAAGATTGCGAAAAGACTCCAGATATGCCATATATCAGAATTGTGAATAGCTTGTGCTCTCTATAATGTTGCTTCTCAGTCGTTGTTTTCGGTTTCTAGCGTCTTATATCATGTGAAATCTAAGAAACCACCTTCAACTAAACATCATGCTTTCTTTTAGCCTGGCCATCCCAGTCGCCTCCCCTTGGAGATTGGCCTTACACTCTTGGCCAATGAGGACCCCAGCGTTCCATACATAATCAAACTCCTGGATTGGCAGGACAACCCGGACTACTATGTCATGGTCTTGGAGCGACCCATGCCTAGCATGAGCCTGTTTAGTTTCGTGAAGGTCCGTCAAAGGCTCAGAGAGGGCAAGCACAACATTTTATGTGGCAGGTCCTTCAGGCCGCTAACATTTGCTGCTTGCGCGAGGTCTTCCATAGAGACATAAAACTGGAAAACCTCCTGGTGAACCCAGACACATTGGAGGTTAAGTTGATCGACTTTGGATGCGGCGAGCTCATGAAGGACACTGACTATGTGACCTTCAGTGGTAAGTTTTACGATTTGCTAGCAGGTCGTTTAGCTCCCGGAAACACACCTAGCTGTAGAAATGCATTAAATATCCAAACCCCTTTCTTCCAGGTACAGAAATATTCTGTCCACGGAGTTCAGTATCAACGGCAGCTACCATGCAAAGCCGGCGACGGTTTGGTCTTTAGGGATCCTGCTGTTCGTCATGGTGTGTGGTTATTATCCAGACGATTTAAGACCTGCAAGAGATCAGCAAGAATCGTGGTCCGAAACTGATCTGTCAAAAGTAAGATCTTCATCAAAGATGACCAAATATGAAAGTATGCTATTTAGAAACGTGATATAAAAAAAGTGGAACATACAAGTTCATAATCATCTCTCAACTTTTTGACCAGAATGCTGCCAGATGATTTGTGATTGTCTGCAGCCGGATCCCCAGCAGAGACTTCTTCTGGAGGATATGCAGCTCCATGACTGGTTTATGGTACCAAGATTAGAATTTGCTAAATGTTGTTTTCTTTTTCATATTTGCTCCAAATGTCATGTATTAAGATAAATAACACTGATTTATGTTTTTGTTTCAGGTCGTGGAGTAAGAAAACTCCCTGCCCGTCTAGAAGTGCCTGGCACCTTGAAGTGGCATCATTTATATTTAGAATTTGTGTTAGATAAATATGTGTTAAGACAATTGTTTTAAAATATTATCCGAGATAAAGTATGATATAGTAACAGTTACATAAGTATAATATATTCTAAAAAAAAAAAAAAAAAAAAAAAAAAAATACAGAAGTATAAGAATAGAGCAAGTAGATATAAGTATGATATTATAATCGTTTTATTTCGATGTTAAGTATTAAGATATTTGTAGTTGTATTAAGACATGTATTCAATGTGTTATATTACCAAATGCAAAAAAATAAATAAAAATGAATAAAATCAAAAGAAAATACATTTATTCAGCACTACAGTCATCCATGACACAAACAATCAGTGTAGAATGTACAGAAATATTCAGAAATGTCAAAATGACATAACTCATGTACACTTCACACAAAAACACATCCCATGTTAGCTTGACAGAATTTTGGATTGGAGTTGAATTGAATCAAAACTGTGTATGCCATGTCGGTTGACAACACATACATTGTACACACATTACGACATTAGCCACTTCCACAAATTTCAGTACAACTGACTTGATTATAAAGCTGAAAATGTATGTATTCCTTTGTGATGCCAACTATATATTTATTTTGAAATGCTCAAAGAGTTTTATATATTTATATTGGTAATTCAGGTGATTCCAAAGGTTTTCTTTCATTATATGAAATCCCTGCTTAAGGTCACAGTTAAATCACCAGTGCTGCATCTTTGGAACAGGAGCCAAACATGATTAAATGTAGGCATAATAAAAATGACAAAAATTGAATAGAAACACAGAAAACATCACATCAAAATGTCATGTAGTTGCTGCTCAGTAGTGACATTACCACGATTAACAGAAGCACCACGTCCCAGCCATAAATGAGCACAGTTTTACAGCTTGACTACATCCAAAGTTTTTTCCCCATTAATAGACCTGTGTCACGGTGTGTTTCAAGGAAGGAGCACTCGACGAGAATGTGACATTAACAGTTTTAATCTTCTACAAACAAACTGAATATAACGAGATCGGACAAACTGAACTGAAATAAACAGGAACTATATACACGTGACGTCCTTACCTGTCCATCATAACACATAACGCTTGATGATTTACAGTGTGGGGGGAGGAACCAAAAACAATACTCACGCTGGCAAGTGACAAACATCAGAACGAATACAATACGCAAGGATAGCGAAGCAAGTAGCGCGAAATCTGAACAGCAACAAAATGGGGGCTCTATCGCAACATCCCAGTGAAAGATCAAGTTACATACTTAGGAATTCTAATTAATGAAGATAAAATAACAGGAAGTAAATTCAATTGACACTTTAATAGCGAAAACTCAAAAGAAGTTTAACTCATGGTTGCAAAGAGCCTCATCAATAAGAGATTTTGGTGTTAAAACAACTCTTTAAGAGTTAAATTCAACACTGGACCCGAGTGTATTTGGTCCCACTCAGATTTGGTGATAAAATGACCCTTAAAAGTGTCCGATTTTCAGAGTAAAATTAACTGCGATTGGAGTAAAAAATTAACACTGCTCAACACTTAGTAGTGTTACTGCAATTTAACACTACAAGATATCCCATTCATTAAGTAGTTAAAAATTAACTACAGTGCACTTTAACCAGAGAGTGAAATATTGACAAAGTCAGCGCTTACATCGTTTTCTTTAATAGAAAAAAAAGAAAAGAAAACTGCTTCATTAACTAAACATTTATTAAAACACTGTCAGGCTTCAACACATACATGACATCTTAAAAAACATCACATCTGCATAAAATGATAATAGGGCACTATATGCAGTACAGAATCTGTTGTGCCATATTTCACCTGAAAAGAACAGCTCATTAACATTCACTACTTTTAAAACTCTGTCTGGATGCAGTCTGACTGTAAATGCATGGAAATGGTTCTCAAAACAGAGGGTTTCCATCAGTATTCCACATAACAGTACATTGTCATCTTTCACAGCAATAGTCTTGATCTTACAAAACACAGCATCTCCAAGTTTCACCTTAACCAGCATAGTCTGTAAAATGTGAGAGATTATTACAGAGATTAAAGTGTGAAATGTTAAGTATTCTGTGAAATTCTGTTGCAATAGGTTGCATGGTCACCTCTGTTTTTCTAATCAGAATTGGTCATACAAGGTAACCAATTTACAATTGTAAATTACAAGGTAATTTAGCTTATTTTCTAATATAGCGTATAAACCCATAACACCAATAAAAATAATCGGCATTTCCCAAATAAACCAACAAAACTACATACACCAACTGCATCAAAATACAACACATGCAGTCAGTCACATTAGCACATTCAGTCACACAAAATATTCAAATTGTGTTTCATTACATTACTTAAAAGAGCTTACCTGTCGGTTGGCGCGATGAGAAAACTCCAGTTCAGATCTTCGCAGGGAAGGAAGGAACATTAAAAAGGGTTGATAGCATGTTAAACAACTTGGTTTGGAAAAATAAAACACATTATGTTAGGAAATCAGTATTAATGAATCCAGCAAAACAGGGGTAAGTGGGACTTTACTACATTAAACAACAAAATGTTTCTCAAAGGTCCCTCTTCACTCTGGAATATTATCCCCGACTATATTTTCTCTAAAGTTGGTGGCCTGAATTTTCTACTGCTTTGCAATTGTAATGTTTCAAAGATCCCTATCAAACTTTCTCATTTTCATAAACGGATGTTCTTGCCCCTCATATACAAGCGTTTTCTCACACCGATATTATTTATGGAATCTGAATATTTTGCACAGTAAATTTTGAAATCCGGAAATCAACACCAATAGTGTTCAACACTTTCAAAGTGTACATATGGGAACCACCCACAAAGTGTTAACTCAACACTTTTAAAAGTGTTGCTTCTTACAACACCAACACAGTGTTACAATGAACACCGAGAGAGTAAAATATTAACAGCAATGAAAATATAACAACACTGTTGTAGAGTTGAGTGCAGCTTTGTAGCAAACACTGGGAGTGTCAAAATTCTACACTCTTCCGGTGTTGGACTAACACTATGGAAAAATGGAAACTACGGTCTCCTCAACCTTATCGGAGTCATAGATTACACCATCCTGGTGCTGATAGTACAACAAAATGAAACACTAAAGGATGTTGCCTTTTTTTTTTTCTCCTCTTGTTAATGGTCTCTATCCATTACACTATCAGAAAATAATACATTTACTGAAATAAACATCACTATTTAACTCCCTTTAAAACTTTATTCCACCACAAAACATTAAGCCATCAAGTCAGTGCCTTAAATATAACAGTCCAAAACTATGTACAATAGACTGTCGTTGCCATAGGACATTTGTAAATCAAATGGCTTGTAGAAATACAACTCTTCAGTTTTTTTGAGTACAAGACTGTTCTCTTGTGCAACAACATTGAAGGCATGGAGATGTTTGACAAACTCTGATTCCATACATGATGCCAACAAATACATTCCTCATTCAAAATCATAACTGACGCTGAAAACAAAATGGACCTTGGAAGAGTTCATCAATTGCGGCTAGTGAAGATGCCTGACAAGGGATGACCTTTTTATCCACCACAATGAAGAACTTGCTGATGATTTCTTTGCTGCTCCCTGAGGCAAGAATGTATGGCTGACGATTCTCTTCCATCTCAAGGTGTTCCTGTATACTCCGGCATGCCTGAATGAGGTGGGGGAAAAAAAAAAAAGATCAATAACGACATAACTACAGCAATATTTATCATCATAAATATATAAATAAATTGAACATAGTAAAGAACAGGAGACAATCCGGGAAGAAAAGTATATGCAGGCTATTAATTTAAGTTTAGCTTGAGATCATTTATCAATTGATCCATTTCAGAGTTTACCTGATCAATTTGAAGTATACTGTATATAGCCCTCGTCACCAAGTGTCACCAGTGCAGTTACCAACTTTGTGAAATACCACAAGATCAGAATCAGAATCACTTTATTGCCAAGTACGTCCACTGACCTGTTTGCTCTGTAGGCAAACTGCAGGGGTCCAGTAAGGAGTCCCTGTAAAGTCCTTCAGATAACCCAAAACCAGTTTTCCCAAATGATTTCATGACCACAGACGTCAGAGCCACGGGTCTGAAATCATTAAGTCCATTAATTTTGGGTTTCTTTGGGATGGGGATGATGGTGGAGCGTTTGAAGCATGAAGGTACTACACACAGCTCCAATGATCTGTTGAAGATCTGAGTGAAGATGGGGGCCAGTTGGTCAGCACAGGTTTTCAGACAGGCTGGAGTCACACCGTCTGGGCCTGGTGCCTGCCTTCTTTTGCTCTTCCTGAAGACCTGGCACACGTCATCTTAGCTGAGTTGAAGGGCAGGTGGGGGAGAGGGAGATTACAGGAGGTGAGAATGGTTCCTTTTCAAACCTGCAGTAGAACTTCGTTCAGGTCGTCTGCCAGTTGTTGATTTGCCACAGTGCTGGGATGGTGCCTTGTAATTGGTGATGTCTTTCAGACCTCTCCACACAGAAGCGGTGTCACTAGAGGAGAACTGAGTGCAGAAGCTTTTCCAAATAATTCCTCTTCGCCGCTCTGATCTCCTTCTCTAGTGTGTACTTGGCCTGCTTATACAAGGCTCTGTCCCCAATCCCGCGAGCATCTTCTTTGGCTTGACGGAGCTGACTGAGTTGAGCAGTGAACCATGGTTTGTCATTGTTGTATGTTAAATAAGTCCTGGTAGGAATGCATACAGTATGTCCTCACAGAAACTGATATATGATGTTACCGTTTCTGTGAGCTCGTCCCAGATCTGTGGCAGCAGCTTCAAAGACAGTCCAATCAGTGAGAGAGAAGCAGGTTTGTAAATCCCACTCTGCTTCGTTAGTCCATCTTTTACAGTCCCAAGTACAGGTTTAGTTAGCTGGTTGGACAGGTAACGTGCTGTCTGAATTTTGGCAGTTCGCGTGAGAGGTTGGCTTTTTAAAAGTCCCGAGAAGGATTCAAACAGAGTCCGGGTGTTGTTGCCCAGTCTCTGTGATCAGATCGACGAGTTTTTGTAAAGCCAGGCTCACGTGCGCTTGCGGAGGATGTAAACACACACCAGAATAAACGAGCAAAACTCCGCGCGGCGAGTAGAAAGGCTTGCAGTTAATGAAGAGCGCTTCTACATCGGCGCAGCACATCTTCTTTAACACAGTTACATCTGTACACTACCTTTCCTTGATGTAAAAGCGCGTTCCGTCGCGCGCGATTTCCCGTTAATTCGGGCGCGATCCGCTCTAAACAGCTGAAAGCCCGCAGACTTAATCGTTGTCTGGAATCGCAGCGTTTAGCCAGGTTTCCGTGAAACACAGAGCAGCAGAGTTCTATTCAAATCCTATTAGTCTGGGTAAGCAGAAGAAGTTTGTCCATTTTGTTGGGTAGAGAGCGGAGGTTCGCCAGGTGAAAGCTGGGCAACGGCGTTCGAGTCCGCGTTGTCTGAGTTTCACAAGCGCGACGGCCCGTTTCCCCCGTCTGCGCGGCTGAACTACGATGTTCAACAAAACGTCGGAATAATCAAAACCGGTGAAATGTTTTGTGGAGTGGTCTGCCGAATGTTCAGCAGTTCCTCCCTGGTAAAAACGATGGGGTTTGATAAACAAAAAACAGGAAAAACTAACAAAAACAATACGAGCACTTGAGAGCTAAGCACTGAGGCTGCCATTCGCGCGCCATCTTGGTCAACAGCCTGAGAGATACTGATCTTTTGGGTTTTCTTTCTTCCTGAAGCCTGGGGTCATAAAAGATGCAGGAGTAGAAGGAAGGAAGGAAGGAAGATATGTCACTGTCCCATTCTGAAAAACACAGAACACATGTTAAATGTTTACAATACAACAAGTCTGGTATATTTTAACTGCAAAGCCTTACTAAAAGTAAAGTTACTTCTGTACAACTCTACCTGGAGAATCCTGGGCTTCACTGCCTTCTCTGTTCAGATTGGAAGATGATTGCTTTGAAAGCTGTTGGCCACCTTTCCAAAAGTCTGGAAGCAGTTTCAGACCCAAAGAGGAGCGTGAAGTCTTGAAGAATCTACAGCAGAAGAAAACATGTCAAGAAATGACCACAGAACATTCAATATATAGCATATTGTTTCGCTTTAAATATGTAAAGAAGAAAGTTCATACCAATCCTTTAGTATCCAGAAATCAAGGAAAAACTGAAAGAACAGTGGTGGACCTCTCTGGATCATGGACAAGGCGCTGTCTGTATTCAAGCGTTGCCCTCATCTTCTGCATGATGACCTCACTTTCACTTGTATGATTCATCAAAGAGATGGCCTCTAGACTTTGGTCATTATCCAGCTGATCTTCATAGTAGCACAGCTGTCTGTCAAGCAGAGGGCCTCCCTTTTCCTGTTTTGGATCATCCTTATCTGCAGGTTTTGTCCCCCTTTGTATGCGGTCTTGAGGCCCACGACAAGAATCCAGTGTTTTTGGCCATCATAAAATGTCCTGACAAAATGAAATTCAGAAAAAAATTCAAAACTTACCCTCCCTTGAAAATGACAACATCTTAGTAAAACATTTAAAAAAAAAAAAAAAAAAAAAAAAAAGAAAAAGAACAATAGTGCAAGTTCTGATCACAGATAATGACTTACATATCCACTCCTCCTTGGGGATCTCCGAGTGACAGAAACAAGGTGATAATTCCCAAACCATACTTCTGTTTTGTAAGTCGAAAGAAAGTAATTTGCTTAGAACTGAAACAGAAAAACAAACTGAAATTTACTTCAGGATACAGAGCCCTAAAATATTAGTCTACAAACAATTACTAGAGACCTAAAATATTAATCTACAAATAATTACTACAATTACACAGCCATGGTGGAATTATTTTTACAATAATTCTATTTATTATATTTTTTTATTATTTTTAAAATTGGGCTGCACTTGACGTAGCGTGCAAGCCTGCAAACCCTTCCTTCCATGAAGAACGTTACATAACGAGGACAGCCTTTTATTAACATAATTTGTGCTTAAAGGCCTAGTCTCACAGAAGCACGGTGAAGGGAATCAAGCGGAATCTTCGAATTAAAATTGTATTTTTTTTTTTTTTTTTAGTCTGATGATAATCAATTTCAGTGGTAGAATTAGCCGAGGATGTGCATCGGAAATAATATTCCTGAACGCGCTTATGACTAACGTTACAGTAAATTAAAAGCAATAGCCATATGCGAGGCGCCACGAAACACGAATCGAATCATAATAAAGGTTTTACATAATTTAACTTGTACAGTGGAATGATATGGTAAGTCACAAAAATCACGTTAGAGCTCGCTGGCTGTGTAATGATAGTTAATCATTAATAAAGTTATTTTTGATCGAACAAGATAAGCCTACGGTTAAAAATGATAAATACTTGAATTAACTTGTATGATTTCTCTCATTAATATGTATTAAGAAGTTAAAATATCAGACTTACCACCACACTTCGCACAGAGGTAAAATGGCGTCTGTCCGCATGTGGTCCGGTTCAATCAAGACGTTTTGTACGTAAACTGGGGTGTGGCTTAGTTAACTCTAAAGGAGAGTTAACGCTTGAAACGACGCAAAATAACTTTCTCTTTTAAGTTGGACACCTCTTTAACTCACAAGGCAGACTTTATAACTATTCCGATTTCTTACGGAAATATAATATTCCTGTGTCTGCCAATGAATATGCTGTAGTTTTCAATGCCATTCCTTCTGGTGTATCCTTTCTGTTGCTATAGGTACCACGTCCCCCTGGCCATGCGCTAACTCTCTGTCTTTAACTGACACGATGATCGGAAAGTGTGCTTCTCTGTAGACCAACAAAAATATAACTAGAAAATCTGAGCTCTCTTCCAGAAAGAGATAGCAACAATCCCTTATGTAATTCCATACTGGAAAATTAAAGTGGAGAATACACCTTGGGAGAAAGTATGCACTCTGCCTCATAAATATCTGCTTACCAATAAAATAAAGGAAATAACATTTAAGCTGATTCACAAATGTTACCCTACTTAGATCTTTCTTAAGAAATATAAGTCCGATATTGAAGTGAAGCGCAGTTTTTGTGATTCATCTGAAGAAGACTTCATTCGTTTGTTTTGGCTGTGCACCTACACAGAAACATTTTCATCACATTTTTAGCATTCATCCAATCTTATTTTGTGAGTGACTTTTATTTTTGTTTAAGAGATGCTTTCTTTGGAACATATGACTACTCAAAAGAAAATACAGGGAAATATTAGAGAATTCATTTGTGGTTTCTGTTAGCTAAATTTCATATTCATAAACAAAAGTTTACTGGCTCTAAACCTCAGTTAAAATTTATTTGGACAAATATATGGAAACTATAATCTGTGCATAAAACTGTATTCATCCTTTGTGTCTTAAGATGTACACTCATTGTTTTATGGGTTTTTTTTTTTTTTTTAACCCAGGGCAAATCTGAATGTATATTCTTTTGTTAGTAGTGGTATTATTTTATTATTATATTATATTTATTATTATTATATAATATTATATATTTATTATTTAAAAAAAAAAAAAAAATCAGCGCGTGACTTCAGTGACGTCACCGAACTTTTAGAACGTGTCGCCCTACTATTTAAAGGATTCGAATTTTAGAACTCATTTTGTTGGTTGAAGTTTTAGTGTAGTGTTTCGCTGAGTGGAAAAAACAACCTGTTGTAATGGGACTGTTTTCAAAACTAAAGAAAGCGTTTAAAGGGCGTGCACACGAACCCGACCCCTGTGTGCTGCTCAAATACTCCCCGTCAGGCCGGAACGCCATCCTCATCCTCACGATGAGACGCCTGGTGCTGCTGCCGATGAGATAGGGAGAGAAGAGGCAGGAGACCAAAGTTCTGGGGATGTCGCCTTCTTCACTTTTTCCGCCGAAAAGCTGGGAAATACAACCTGGCCAAGGCTGAGGAAGTCTGCCAGAAGGAGGCGGCATTGTATCGGAGACTTAATGATGGTAAAATCACAGACGATGATTGAAGTTTTGATTCAAGGAGATTCTTTAATTAGGGAATGTTTTGATGTTTTTGTGTACAATTGAAAAAAAAAAACTTGTTCACATACTTAAGATAGCACTGTCTAAATCGTCCATAATTGTTACTGAGCATTTTTTCCACTTCGTGATTAATATTCCATCTGTAGGTCAGACTTCTCTACAACAGGGATGTGTTGTTGTCGAGATCCATGATCATCAAGACCCTCCAGTCTCTGAAGTCCTCCCTGCTATAGAGAAACTGCTGGAGCCGGACGTCCCCCAACAACTGGATGTCAACATTCCAGCTAGTTTGAATGAAGAGGACAAAGTGGAAGAGCTGCTGGCCAAGGGTAAGTTTACTGACATTATAACCCCATTCTCACTTTCCCGGTGAAGGGATTTAGTAGGCCTCATTGCCAAGCCTGACAGTAAAAATCTTGATTCAGAAACACATTCATGTAATGTAATTAAAAGGTATACTGTAATTTGAGTGTGCAATATTTTATTCATATTACTCGTGTTCCCCTCTTTAGATCAGATTTGTCTGCAGGATAATTGCACTGAAGACAATGAAGTGGAGGAGCAAGACGACAGTCTGAATATTAAATATATGAATATTAGTAGAAATGATAGAATCGTATTTTTGCTAACTGCATTTGTTTGTCTTATAAATAGATCACGTATTCTGGCAATGCAATTTGGGCCCCAGCTGGGTAAAGGAGGCGGTGGCTGTGTGTATGCAGCGACTCGCTGCACGGATGGCCTTAAGGTTTGATTTTTTTCTTTTTTACCTATGAAACCTTCCATACTTGTTTGGTATTGGTGACTGGAATGATCTCTGTGCACCAGATAATTGACTGTTCTAGCTTTGTTTGAACAGGTGGCTGTGAAGATTGCCGAAAAGACTCAGATATGCCATATATCAGAATTGTGAATAGCTTGTGCTCTCTATAATGTTGCTTCTCAGTCGTTGTTTTCGGTTTCTAGCGTCTTATATCATGTGAAATCTAAGAAACCACCTTCAACTAAACATCATGCTTTCTTTTAGCCTGCCATCCCAGTCGCCTCCCCTGGAGATTGGCCTTACACTCTTGGCCAATGAGGACCCCAGCGTTCCATACATAATCAAACTCCTGGATTGGCAGGACAACCCGACTACTATGTCATGGTCTTGGAGCGACCCATGCCTAGCATGAGCCTGTTTAGTTTCGTGAAGGTCCGTCAAAGGCTCAGAGAGGGGCAAGCACAACATTTTATGTGGCAGGTCCTTCAGGCCGCTAACATTTGCTGCTGCGCGAGGTCTTCCATAGAGACATAAAACTGGAAAACCTCTGGTGAACCCAGACACATTGGAGGTTAAGTTGATCGACTTTGGATGCGGCGAGCTCTCATGAAGGACACTGACTATGTGACCTTCAGTGGTAAGTTTTACGATTTGCTAGCAGGTCGTTTAGCTCCCGAAACACACCTAGCTGTAGAAATGCATTAAATATCCAAACCCCTTTCTTCCAGGTACAGAAATATTCTGTCCACGGAGTTCAGTATCAACGGCAGCTACCATGCAAAGCGGCGACGGTTTTGGTCTTTAGGGATCCTGCTGTTCGTCATGGTGTGTGGTTATTATCCAGACGATGAAGACCTGCAAGAGATCAGCAAGAATCGTGGTCGAAACTGATCTGTCAAAGGTAAGATCTTCATCAAAGATGACCAAATATGAAAGTATGCTATTTAGAAACGTGATATAAAAAAGTGGAACATACAAGTTCATAATCATCTCTCAACTTTTTGACCAGAATGCTGCCAGATGATTTGTGATTGTCTGCAGCGGATCCCCAGCAGAGACTTCTTCTGGAGGATATGCAGCTCCATGACTGGTTTATGGTACCAAGATTAGAATTTGCTAAATGTTGTTTTCTTTTTCATATTTGCTCCAAATGTCATGTATTAAGATAAATAACACTGATTTATGTTTTTGTTTCAGGTCGTGGAGTAAGAAAACTCCCTGCCCGTCTAGAAGTGCCTGGCACCTTGAAGTGGCATCATTTATATTTAGAATTTGTGTTAGATAAATATGTGTTAAGACAATTGTTTTAAAATATTATCCGAGATAAAGTATGATATAGTAACAGTTACATAAGTATAATATATTCTAAAAAAAAAAATCTGAAAAAAAAAAAAAATGTACAGAAGTATAAGAATAGAGCAAGTAGATATAAGTATGATATTATAATCGTTTTATTTCGATGTTAAGTATTAAGATATTTGTAGTTGTATTAAGACATGTATTCAATGTGTTATATTACCAAATGCAAAAAAAATAAATAAAAATGAATAAAATCAAAAAGAAAATACATTTATTCAGCACTACAGTCATCCATGACACAAACAATCAGTGTAGAATGTACAGAAATATTCAGAAATGTCAAAATGACATAACTCATGTACACTTCACACAAAAACACATCCCATGTTAGCTTGACAGAATTTTGGATTGGAGTTGAATTGAATCAAAACTGTGTATGCCATGTCGGTTGACAACACATACATTGTACACACATTACGACATTAGCCACTTCCACAAATTCAGTACAACTGACTTGATTATAAAGCTGAAAATGTATGTATTCCTTTGTGATGCCAACTATATATTTATTTTGAAATGCTCAAAGAGTTTTATATATTTATATTGGTAATTCAGGTGATTCCAAGGTTTTCTTTCCGTATATGAAATCCTGCTTAAGGTCACAGTTAAATCACCAGTGCTGCATCTTTGGAACAGGAGCCAAACATGATTAAATGTAGGCATAATAAAAATGACAAAAATTGAATAGAAACACAGAAAACATCACATCAAAATTTCATGTAGTTGCTGCTCAGTAGTGACATTACCACGATTAACAGAAGCACCACGTCCCAGCCATAAATGAGCACAGTTTTTACAGCTTGACTACATCCAAAGTTTTTTCCCCATTAATAGACCTGTGTCACGGTGTGTTTCAAGGAAGGAGCACTCGGCGAGAATGTGACATTAACAGTTTTAATCTTCTACAAACAAACTGAATATAACGAGATCGGACAAACTGAACTGAAATAAACAGGAACTATATACACGTGACGTCCTTACCTGTCCATCATAACACATAACGCTTGATGATTTACAGTGTGGGGGGGAAGGAAACCAAAACAATACTCACGCTGGCAAGTGACAAACATCAGAACGAATACAATACGCAAGGATAAGCGAAGCAAGTGGCGAAATCACGAACAGCAACAAAATGGGGGCTCTATCGCAACATCCCAGTGAAAGATCAAGTTACATACTTAGAATTCTAATTAATGAAGATAAAATAACAGGAAGTAAATTCAATTGACACTTTAATAGCGAAAACTCAAAAGAAGTTTAACTCATGGTTGCAAAGAGCCTCATCAATAAGAGATTTTGGTGTTAAAACAACTCTTTAAGAGTTAAATTCAACACTGGACCCGAGTGTATTTGGTCCCACTCAGATTTGGTGATAAAATGACCCTTAAAAGTGTCCGATTTTCAGAGTAAAATTAACTGCGATTGGAGTAAAAAATTAACACTGCTCAACACTTAGTAGTGTTACTGCAATTTAACACTACAAGATATCCCATTCATTAAGTAGTTAAAAAATTAACTACAGTGCACTTTAACCAGAGAGTGAAATATTGACAAAGTCAGCGCTTACATCGTTTTCTTAATAGAAAAAAAAAAAGAAAAGAAAACTGCTTCATTAACTAAACATTTATTAAAACACTGTCAGGCTTCAACACATACATGACATCTTAAAAAACATCACATCTGCATAAAATGATAATAGGGCACTATATGCAGTACAGAATCTGTTGTGCCATATTTCACCTGAAAAGAACAGCTCATTAACATTCACTACTTTTAAAACTCTGTCTGGATGCAGTCTGACTGTAAATGCATGGAAATGGTTCTCAAAACAGAGGGTTTCCATCAGTATTCCACATAACAGTACATTGTCATCTTTCACAGCAATAGTCTTGATCTTACAAAACACAGCATCTCCAAGTTTCACCTTAACCAGCATAGTCTGTAAAATGTGAGAGAGTATTACACAGATTAAAGTGTGAAATGTTAAGTATTCTGTGAAATTCTGTTGCAATAGGTTGCATGGTCACCTCTGTTTTTCTAATCAGAATTGGTCATACAAGGTAACCAATTTACAATTTAAATTACAAGGTAATTTAGCTTATTTTCTAATATAGCATATAAACCCATAAACCCACCAATAAAAAATAATCGGCATTTCCCAAATAAACCAACAAAACTACATACACCAACTGCATCAAAATACAACACATTCAGTCACACAAAATATTCAAATTGTGTTTCATTACATTACTTAAAGAGCTTACCTGTCGGTTTGGCGCGATGAGAAAACTCAGTTCAGATCTTCGCAGGGAAGGAAGGAACATTAAAAGGGTTGATAGCATGTTAAACAACTTGGTTTGGAAAAATAAAACACATTATGTTAGGAAATCAGTATTAATGAATCCAGCAAAACAGGGTAAGTGGGACTTTACTACATTAAACAACAAAATGTTTCTCAAAGGTCCCTCTTCACTCTGGAATATTATCCCGACTATATTTTCTCTAAAGTTGGTGGCCTGAATTTTCTACTGCTTTGCAATTGTAATGTTTCAAAGATCCCTATCAAACTTTCTCATTTTCATAAACGGATGTTCTTGCCCCTCATATACAAGCGTTTTCTCACACCGATATTATTTATGGAATCTGAATATTTTGCACAGTAAATTTGAAATCCGGAAATCAACACCAATAGTGTTCATTTCAACACTTTCAAAGTGTACATATGGGAACCACCCACAAAGTGTTAACTCAACACTTTTAAAAGTGTTGCTTCTTACAACACCAACACAGTGTTACAATGAACACCGAGAGAGTAAAATATTAACAGCAATGAAAATAACAACACTGTTGTAGAGTTGAGTGCAGCTTTGTAGCAAACACTGGGAGTGTCAAAATTCTACACTCTTCCGTGTTGGACTAACACTATGGAAAAATGGAAACTACGGTCTCCTCAACCTTATCGGAGTCATAGATTACACCATCCTGGTGCTGATAGTACACCTTTTTAGTAACAAAATGAAACACTAAAGGATGTTGCCTTTTTTTTTTCCTCTTGTTAATGGTCTCTATCCATTACACTATCAGAAAATAATACATTTACTGAAATAAACATCACTATTTAACTCCCTTTAAAACTTTATTCCACCACAAACATTAAGCCATCAAGTCAGTGCCTTAAATATAACGGTCCAAAACTATGTACAATAGACTGTCGTTGCCATAGGACATTTGTAAATCAAATGGCTTGTAGAAATACAACTCTTCAGTTTTTTGAGTACAAGACTGTTCTCTTGTGCAACAACATTGAAGGCATGGAGATGTTTGACAAACTCTGATTCCATACATGATGCCAACAAATACATTCCTCATTCAAAATCATAACTGGCGCTGAAAACAAAATGGACCTTGGAAGAGTTCATCAATTGCGGCTAGTGAAGATGCCTGACAAGGGATGACCTTTTTATCCACCACAATGAAGAACTTGCTGATGATTTCTTTGCTGCTCCCTGAGGCAAGAATGTATGGCTGACGATTCTCTTCCATCTCAAGGTGTTCCTGTATACTCCGGCATGCCTGAATGAGGTGGGAAAAAAAAAAAGATCAATAACGACATAACTACAGCAATATTTATCATCATAAATATATATATAAATAAATTGAACATAGTAAAGAACAGGAGACAATCCGGGAAGAAAAGTATATGCAGGCTATTAATTTAAGTTTAGCTTGAGATCATTTATCAATTGATCCATTTCAGA
This sequence comes from Puntigrus tetrazona, assembly GCF_018831695.1. Lineage (NCBI taxonomy): Eukaryota > Metazoa > Chordata > Actinopteri > Cypriniformes > Cyprinidae > Puntigrus > Puntigrus tetrazona. Next base: position 13,964,910 of record NC_056705.1, on the reverse strand, counting down.
GTTTACCTGATCAATTTGAAGTATACTGTATATAGCCCTCGTCACCAAGTGTCACCAGTGCAGTTACCAACTTTGTGAAATACCACAAGATCAGAATCAGAATCACTTTATTGCCAAGTACGTCCACTGACCTGTTTTTGCTCTGTAGGCAAACTGCAGGGGTCAGTAAGGTCCTGTAAAGTCCTTCAGATAACCCAAAACCAGTTTTCCAAATGATTTCATGACCACAGACGTCAGAGCCACGGGTCTGAAATCATTAAGTCCATTAATTTTGGGTTTCTTTGGGATGGGGATGATGGTGGAGCGTTTGAAGCATGAAGGTACTACACACAGCTCCAATGATCTGTTGAAGATCTGAGTGAAGATGGGGGCCAGTTGGTCAGCACAGGTTTTCAGACAGGCTGGAGTCACACCGTCTGGGCCTGGTGCCTGCCTTCTTTTGCTCTTCCTGAAGACCTGGCACACGTCATCTTAGCTGAGTTGAAGGGCAGGTGTGGGGAGAGGAGATTACAGGAGGTGAGAATGGTTCCTTTTCAAACCTGCAGTAGAACTTCGTTCAGGTCGTCTGCCAGTTGTTGATTTGCCACAGTGCTGGGGGATGGTGCCTTGTAATTGGTGATGTCTTTCAGACCTCTCCACACAGAAGCGGTGTCACTAGAGGAGAACTGAGTGCGAAGCTTTTCCAAATAATTCCTCTTCGCCGCTCTGATCTCCTTCTCTAGTGTGTACTTGGCCTGCTTATACAAGGCTCTGTCCCCAATCCACATGAGCATCTTCTTTGGCTTGACGGAGCTGACTGAGTTGAGCAGTGAACCATGGTTTGTCATTGTTGTATGTTAAATAAGTCCTGGTAGGAATGCATACAGTATGTCCTCACAGAAACTGATATATGATGTTACCGTTTCTGTGAGCTCGTCCAGATCTGTGGCAGCAGCTTCAAAGACAGTCCAATCAGTGAGAGAAAGCAGGTTTGTAAATCCCACTCTGCTTTGTTAGTCCATCTTTTTACAGTCCCAAGTACAGGTTTAGCTGGTTGGACAGGTAACGTGCTGTCTGAATTTTGGCAGTTCGCGTGAGAGGTTGGCTTTTAAAGTCCCGAGAAGGATTCAAACAGAGTCCGGGTGTTGTTGCCCAGTCTCTGTGATCAGATCGACGAGTTTTTGTAAAGCCAGGCTCACGTGCGCTTGCGGAGGGATGTAAACACACACCAGAATAAACGAGCAAAACTCCCGCGGCGAGTAGAAAGGCTTGCAGTTAATGAAGAGCGCTTCTACATCGGCGCAGCACATCTTCTTTAACACAGTTACATCTGTACACTACCTTTCCTTGATGTAAAAGCACGTTCCGTCGCCGCGCGATTTCCCCGTTAATTCTGCGACGCGATCCGCTCTAAACAGCTGAAAGCCCGGCAGACTTAATGCGTTGTCTGGAATCGCAGCGTTTAGCCAGGTTTCCGTGAAACACAGAGCAGCAGAGTTCTATTCAAATCCCTATTAGTCTGGGTAAGCAGAAGAAGTTTGTCCATTTTGTTGGGTAGAGAGCGGAGGTTCGCCAGGTGAAAGCTGGGCAACGGCGTTCGGAGTCCGCGTTGTCTGAGTTTCACAAGCGCGACGGCCCGTTTCCCCCGTCTGCGCGGCTGAACTACGATGTTCAACAAAACGTCGGAATAATCAAAAACCGGTGAAATGTTTTGTGGAGTGGTCTGCCGAATGTTCAGCAGTTCCTCCCTGGTAAAAACGATGGGGTTTGATAAACAAAAAACAGGAAAAACTAACAAAAACAATACGAGCACTTGAGAGCTAAGCACTGAGGCTGCCATTCGCGGCGCCATCTTGGTCAACAGCCTGAGAGATACTGATCTTTTGGGTTTTCTTTCTTCCTGAAGCCTGGGGTCATAAAAGATGCAGGAGTAGAAGGAAGGAAGGAAGGAAGATATGTCACTGTCCCATTCTGAAAAACACAGAACACATGTTAAATGTTTACAATACAACAAGTCTGGTATATTTTAACTGCAAAGCCTTACTAAAAAGTAAAGTTACTTCTGTACAACTCTACCTGGAGAATCCTGGGCTTCACTGCCTTCTCTGTTCAGATTGGAAGATGATTGCTTTGAAAGCTGTTGGCCACCTTTCCAAAGTCTGGAAGCAGTTTCAGACCCAAAGAGGAGCGTGAAGTCTTGAAGAATCTACAGCAGAAGAAAACATGTCAAGAAATGACCACAGAACATTCAATATATAGCATATTGTTTCGCTTTAAATATGTAAAGAAGAAAGTTCATACCAATCCTTTAGTATCCAGAAATCAAGGAAAAACTGAAAGAACAGTGGTGGACCTCTCTGGATCATGGACAAGGCGCTGTCTGTATTCAAGCGTTGCCCTCATCTTCTGCATGATGACCTCACTTTCACTTGTATGATTCATCAAAGAGATGGCCTCTAGACTTTGGTCATTATCCAGCTGATCTTCATAGTAGCACAGCTGTCTGTCAAGCAGAGGGCCTCCCTTTTCCTGTTTTTGGATCATCCTTATCTGCAGGTTTTGTCCCCCTTTGTACGGTCTTGAGGCGCCACGACAAGAATCCAGTGTTTTTGGCCATCATAAAAATGTCCCTGACAAAATGAAATTCAGAAAAAAAATTCAAAACTTACCCTCCCTTGAAAATGACAACATCTTAGTAAAACATTAAAAAAAAAAAAAAAAAAAAAAAAAAAAAAAAAAAAGAACAATAATAGTGCAAGTTCTGATCACAGATAATGACTTACATATCCACTCCTCCTTGAGGATCTCCGAGTGACAGAAACAAGGTGATAATTCCCAAACCATACTTCTGTTTTGTAAGTCGAAAGAAAGTAATTTGCTTAGAACTGAAACAGAAAAACAAACTGAAATTTACTTCAGGATACAGAGCCTAAAATATTAGTCTACAAACAATTACTAGAGACCTAAAATATTAATCTACAAATAATTACTACAATTACACAGCCATGGTGGAATTATTTTTACAATAATTCTATTTATTATATTTTTTTATTATTTTTAAAATTGGGCTGCACGCGGACGTAGCGTGCAAGCCTGCAAACCCTTCCTTCCATGAAGAACGTTACATAACGGGGACAGCCTTTTATTAACATAATTTGTGCTTAAAGGCCTAGTCTCACAGAAGCACGGTGAAGGGAATCCAAGCGGAATCTTCGAATTAAAATTGTATTTTTTTTTTTTTTTAGTCTGATGATAATCAATTTCAGTGGTAGAATTAGCCGAGGATGTGCATCGGAAATAATATTCCTGAACAGCTTATGACTAACGTTACAGTAAATTAAAAGCAATAGCCATATGCGAGGCGCCACGAAACACAGAATCGAATCATAATAAAGGTTTTACATAATTTAACTTGTACAGTGGAATGATATGGTAAGTCACAAAAATCACGTTAGGGCTCGCTGGCTGTGTAATGATAGTTAATCATTAATAAAGTTATTTTTGATCGAACAAGATAAGCCTACGGTTAAAAATGATAAATACTTGAATTAACTTGTATGATTTCTCTCATTAATATGTATTAAGAAGTTAAAATATCAGACTTACCACCACACTTCGCACAGAGGTAAAATGGCGTCTGTCCGCATGTGGTCCGGTTCAATCAAGACGTTTTGTACGTAAACTGGGGTGTGGCTTAGTTAACTCTAAAGGAGAGTTAACGCTTGAAACGACGCAAAATAACTTTCTCTTTTAAGTTGGACACCTCTTTAACTCACAAGGCAGACTTTATAACTATTCCGATTTCTTACGGAAATATAATATTCCTGTGTCTGCCAATGAATATGCTGTAGTTTTCAATGCCATTCCTTCTGGTGTATCCTTTCTGTTGCTATAGGTACCACGTCCCCCTGGCCATGCGCTAACTCTCTGTCTTTAACTGACACGATGATCGGGAAAGTGTGCTTCTCTGTAGACCAACAAAAATATAACTAGAAAATCTGAGCTCTCTTCCAGAAAGAGATAGCAACAATCCCTTATGTAATTCCATACTGGAAAATTAAAGTGGAGAATACACCTTGGGAGAAAGTATGCACTCTGCCTCATAAATATCTGCTTACCAATAAAATAAAGGAAATAACATTTAAGCTGATTCACAAATGTTACCCTACTTAGATCTTTCTTAAGAAATATAAGTCCGATATTGAAGTGAAGCGCAGTTTTGTGATTCATCTGAAGAAGACTTCATTCGTTTGTTTTGGCTGTGCACCTACACAGAAACATTTTCATCACATTTTTTAGCATTCATCCAATCTTATTTTGTGAGTGACTTTTATTTTTGTTTAAGAGATGCTTTCTTTGGAACATATGACTACTCAAAAGAAAATACAGGAAATATTAGAGAATTCATTTGTAGTTTCTGTTAGCTAAATTTCATATTCATAAACAAAAGTTTACTGGCTCTAAACCTCAGTTAAAATTTATTTGGACAAATATATGGAAACTATAATCTGTGTATAAAACTGTATTCATCCTTTGTGTCTTAAGATGTACACTCATTTGTTTTATGTTTTTTTTTTTTTTTTTTTGTTAACCCAGGCAAATCTGAATGTATATTCTTTTGTTAGTAGTGGTATTATTTTATTATTATATAATATTTATTATTATTATATAATATTATATATTTATTATTTAAAAAAAAGAAAAAATCAGCGCGTGACTTCAGTGACGTCACCGAACTTTAGAACGTGTCGCCCTACTATTTAAAGGATTCGAATTTTAGAACTCATTTTGTTGGTTGAAGTTTTAGTGTAGTGTTTCGCTGAGTGGAAAAAAACAACCTGTTGTAATGGGACTGTTTTCAAAACTAAAGAAAGCGTTTAAAGGGGCGTGCACACGAACCCGACCCCTGTGTGCTGCTCAAATACTCCCCCGTCAGGCCGGAACGCCATCCTCATCCTCACGATGAGACGCCTGGTGCTGCTGCCGATGAGATAGGGAGAGAAGAGGCAGGGAGACCAAAGTTCTGGGGATGTCGCCTTCTTCACTTTTTCCGCCGAAAAGCTGGGAAATACAACCTGGCCAAGGCTGAGGAAGTCTGCCAGAAGGAGGCGGCATTGTATCGGAGACTTAATGATGGTAAAATCACAGACGATGATTGAAGTTTTGATTCAAGGGAGATTCTTTAATTAGGGAATGTTTTGATGTTTTTGTGTACAATTGAAAAAAAAAATCACTTGTTCACATACTTAAGATAGCACTGTCTAAATCGTCCATAATTGTTACTGAGCATTTTTTCCACTTCGTGATTAATATTCCATCTGTAGGTCAGACTTCTCTACAACAGGGATGTGTTGTTGTCGAGATCCATGATCATCAAGACCCTCCAGTCTCTGAAGTCCTCCCTGCTATAGAGAAACTGCTGGAGCCGGACGTCCCCCAACAACTGGATGTCAACATTCCAGCTAGTTTGAATGAAGAGGACAAAGTGGAAGAGCTGGCCAAGGGTAAGTTTACTGACATTATAACCCCATTCTCACTTTCCCGGTGAAGGATTTAGTAGGCCTCATTGCCAAGCCTGACAGTAAAAATCTTGATTCAGAAACACATTCATGTAATGTAATTAAAAGGTATACTGTAATTTGAGTGTGCAATATTTTATTCATATTACTCGTGTTCCCCTCTTTAGATCAGATTTGTCTGCAGGATAATTGCACTGAAGACAATGAAGTGGAGGAGCAAGGCGACAGTACTGAATATTAAATATATGAATATTAGTAGAAATGATAGAATGCGTATTTTTGCTAACTGCATTTGTTTGTCTTATAAATAGATCACGTATTCTGGCAATACAATTTGGGCCCCAGCTGGGTAAAGGAGGCGGTGGCTGTGTGTATGCAGCGACTCGCTGCACGGATGGCCTTAAGGTTTGATTTTTTTTTTTTTTACCTATGAAACCTTCCATACTTGTTTGGTATTGGTGACTGGAATGATCTCTGTGCACCAGATAATTGGCTGTTCTAGCTTTGTTTGAACAGGTGGCTGTGAAGATTGCCGAAAAGACTCCAGATATGCCATATATCAGAATTGTGAATAGCTTGTGCTCTCTATAATGTTGCTTCTCAGTCGTTGTTTTCGGTTTCTAGCGTCTTATATCATGTGAAATCTAAGAAACCACCTTCAACTAAACATCATGCTTTCTTTTAGCCTGGCCATCCCAGTCGCCTCCCCTTGGAGATTGGCCTTACACTCTTGGCCAATGAGGACCCCAGCGTTCCATACATAATCAAACTCCTGGATTGGCAGGACAACCCGACTACTATGTCATGGTCTTGGAGCGACCCATGCCTAGCATGAGCCTGTTTAGTTTCGTGAAGGTCCGTCAAAGGCTCAGAGAGGGGCAAGCACAACATTTTATGTGGCAGGTCCTTCAGGCCGCTAACATTTGCTGCGAGCGCGGGTCTTCCATAGAGACATAAAACTGGAAAACCTCCTGGTGAACCCAGACACATTGGAGGTTAAGTTGATCGACTTTGGATGCGGCGAGCTCATGAAGGACACTGACTATGTGACCTTCAGTGGTAAGTTTTACGATTTGCTAGCAGGTCGTTTAGCTCCCGGAAACACACCTAGCTGTAGAAATGCATTAAATATCCAAACCCCTTTCTTCCAGGTACAGAAATATTCTGTCCACCGGAGTTCAGTATCAACGGCAGCTACCATGCAAAGCCGGCGACGGTTTGGTCTTTAGGGATCCTGCTGTTCGTCATGGTGTGTGGTTATTATCCAGACGACGAAGACCTGCAAGAGATCAGCAAGAATACGTGGTCGAAACTGATCTGTCAAAGGTAAGATCTTCATCAAAGATGACCAAATATGAAAGTATGCTATTTAGAAACGTGATATAAAAAAGTGGAACATACAAGTTCATAATCATCTCTCAACTTTTTGACCAGAATGCTGCCAGATGATTTGTGATTGTCTGCAGCCGGATCCCCAGCAGAGACTTCTTCTGGAGGATATGCAGCTCCATGACTGGTTTATGGTACCAAGATTAGAATTTGCTAAATGTTGTTTTCTTTTTCATATTTGCTCCAAATGTCATGTATTAAGATAAATAACACTGATTTATGTTTTTGTTTCAGGTCGTGGAGTAAGAAAACTCCCTGCCCGTCTAGAAGTGCCTGGCACCTTGAAGTGGCATCATTTATATTTAGAATTTGTGTTAGATAAATATGTGTTAAGACAATTGTTTTAAAATATTATCCGAGATAAAGTATGATATAGTAACAGTTACATAAGTATAATATATTCTAAAAAAAAAAAAATAAAAAAAAAAAAAAAATGTACAGAAGTATAAGAATAGAGCAAGTAGATATAAGTATGATATTATAATCGTTTTATTTCGATGTTAAGTATTAAGATATTTGTAGTTGTATTAAGACATGTATTCAATGTGTTATATTACCAAATGCAAAAAAATAAATAAAAATGAATAAAATCAAAAGAAAATACATTTATTCAGCACTACAGTCATCCATGACACAAACAATCAGTGTAGAATGTACAGAAATATTCAGAAATGTCAAAATGACATAACTCATGTACACTTCACACAAAAACACATCCCATGTTAGCTTGACAGAATTTTGGATTGGAGTTGAATTGAATCAAAACTGTGTATGCCATGTCGGTTGACAACACATACATTGTACACACATTACGACATTAGCCACTTCCACAAATTTCAGTACAACTGACTTGATTATAAAGCTGAAAATGTATGTATTCCTTTGTGATGCCAACTATATATTTATTTTGAAATGCTCAAAGAGTTTTATATATTTATATTGGTAATTCAGGTGATTCCAAAGGTTTTCTTTCCGTATATGAAATCCCTGCTTAAGGTCACAGTTAAATCACCAGTGCTGCATCTTTGGAACAGGAGCCAAACATGATTAAATGTAGGCATAATAAAAATGACAAAAATTGAATAGAAACACAGAAAACATCACATCAAAATTTCATGTAGTTGCTGCTCAGTAGTGACATTACCACGATTAACAGAAGCACCACGTCCCAGCCATAAATGAGCACAGTTTTTACAGCTTGACTACATCCAAAGTTTTTTTCCCCCATTAATAGACCTGTGTCACGGTGTGTTTCAAGGAAGGAGCACTCGACGAGAATGTGACATTAACAGTTTTAATCTTCTACAAACAAACTGAATATAACGAGATCGGACAAACTGAACTGAAATAAACAGGAACTATATACACGTGACGTCCTTACCTGTCCATCATAACACATAACGCTTGATGATTTACAGTGTGGGGGGGGAAGGGAACCAAAAAACAATACTCACGCTGGCAAGTGACAAACATCAGAACGAATACAATACGCAAGGATAGCGAAGCAAGTAGCGAGTACGAACAGCAACAAAATGGGGGGCTCTATACGCAACATCCCAGTGAAAGATCAAGTTACATACTTAGGAATTCTAATTAATGAAGATAAAATAACAGGAAGTAAATTCAATTGACACTTTAATAGCGAAAACTCAAAAGAAGTTTAACTCATGGTTGCAAAGAGCCTCATCAATAAGAGATTTTGGTGTTAAAACAACTCTTTAAGAGTTAAATTCAACACTGTCCAATTTTCAGAGTAAAATTAACTGAGATTGGAGTAAAAAATTAACACTGCTCAACACTTAGTAGTGTTACTGCAATTTAACGCTAAAAGATATCCCATTCATTAAGTAGTTAAAAATGAACTACAGTGCCAATATTTCACTCTACAGTATAATATTACTGTGACTATATATATATATATATATATATATATATATATATATATATATATATATATATATATATATATATATATATATATATATATATATATATATATATATATATATATATATATATATATATATATATATATATATATATATATATATATATATATATATATATATATGTATCTTAAATTATGGCCTAGTTTGTTATTGTAAATAAGCCTGCATGAACAAACACTCATGTATAAGATATGCCTTATGGTTAGCAGACAGATTGGCCTTATTTGAGATATGCAGGTCGGCTGCTTGTTTTTGATACATCTAATTAAAAATGGCTTTTCACTTCATCCCTCCTCCACGTGGTGTATGGGAACAGAGGCGGGGGTGAAAGGGGGGCATTGTGCGGAGCGGCAGTGGATCCTGGGGGTGAGGAGAGAGAAAGAGATGCCCACTCAACTGTGTCCAGGTCGCCATTGTTGGAAATTCCCTTCCTATTCAATGCATTTTAAATAGAGCTCCGAATATTCGGACGCACCGACAAAGTGAGCGAGCCGCAGGGGGTCTTTACTCCAGCAGCCCTTGCAGTTATAGTCTATAAGCTGCCTGACGTATTATCTCATCCCATCACCTTCCTCATCATCTCCCTCGAGTTATTTTTTGCTTCCACACAATTTGGAAATATATAACCTGTGCACAACTTTTTACACGCACGATATCCGCTAGGCTATACATGGCTTTCGACACTTTAGCTATTTTGTATTTTCTTACTGCATGGGTAACCTGATAGCAGTTACAGATTTTTTTTTTTTTTACCTTTTTGTGAATCCGATTATTTATAATGTCACCTATTTAGATTCCACATAAATCTTTGTAGACCTACCAGAACAAAAGGTCTCGTTCTCAAATGGGCGCACTAAATGAAGCGCAGTCATTAAGTTGTTTAAAACAGACAGATGTCAGAACCTCGAGGGGCATAAACTCCCTTTTAGCATACATCCCGAGTGCATGTTTAAATATAAAAGGCAGGACATTTCGAATTGACTCATATCGATACATAGCCTAACTCGGCTGTCTAAATTACTAGAGAGCTGCTATTAGCATTAAGAGAAACGCAAAGAGGAGAAAGAAAGAAAAAGAGACGGTGTTCCGCGCCATTGAAATGCAAATGTCAGAACAAGGAGAGATTGTATTTTTGTGTGAGTGTGTGTGTGTGTCTTTGGAGAGGAGGGGAGGGGGTCTGCAGAGTGGACAAGTTTGAGAAAGAGGGGACTTGTTGAGGAAAAACAGCCACACACGCACTCGCCAGTTCACACAGCAACAGCGGACGACGTTATGGTCCGCTTCAGGAGTCCACGCGAATTTTAAGTTTTGCTTTTTTATTTCATCGTAACCAACTCTTTTAAAAGAAGCCGATGTCGTCTTAACGCGTCCTGCAAGGTGGATTATTTACGAAAAGGGGAGGTCGGTATCTATCTATTCCCAAACCGGTTTTAGAATTTGCGTTGCAAAGTTGGTTGATGCCCGTGACTCTCACCGACTGCTCGTGAATCATGTCACGCCGGAAACAGAAACGGCCCCAGCAGCTCGTTAACGCGGACCCCGGGCACGCGCTTGATGCCGCAAGGTGAGGAAATCATTCCTTTGTTAATTATTTGTTACCCTGGACTAATTGGTAATGGTGCTTTATTTATTTATTTATTTATATATATATATTTAAGTTTTAAATTAAAAAGTTTTGCATAACTGATTATAAGTAGTCAACATTTGAAGTGGATCGAAAAAGTTAATCCAAGTTGTACTAAAACGTTTTGGTTTTAGCTTTAAGGACGACTGAAAGGTTTTGATACACTTTAAATGTTCACTAGTTTACCAAGAGCACCTGTTGCCCAAAAATATTTGATATAGCCTACTTTTTTCTTTGTGGCTTAAAATAACACCTGAAGAACAGGTTAAAATGCACTAGTGCGTTTGGCCCTCTACTCAGTGAGCCATTGTTTAAGAGCTGCAGCACACAGCTCACATTTCTGCCATGACCTGACTTTTAAAAACAGGTAGTTTGCTGACATTTCCCGCTCAAAATGTCTGGTAAATGTGTTATATAGAAAGAAGGCTCTTGAAGACATGGCCAGAGGGTTGGTCTAAAGGTGTTCAGCCGTATGGCCGGTCATTATGTTGACATGAATCACTCAGGGGCCATAACTGCGTTAGCTTTTCACTAATGTCAATCCTCCAAGAGACTTGCAGCATAGTCAGTTTGATTGCTGGGGGTCTTTTATGCATTTAGAGGAGTCTCCTATTCAGTGTGAATAAGGTGCAGGCAAGGGGGAGGGGACGAAGGGGGTGTTTGGGTAAAGATTAATCTCTTCTCACTCTATTCTCTCCTCTTCTCCCTTATTCTCTCTCTCATGTTTCCATGTGCTCCTCTTTTCTGCTCCCGCCGTGTTCCCCCCTTCCCACTCCCTTGCCTCTATTCACTTTGTACCTCTGCTCAGTTGGGGGTTCCACTGTTAGAATACAGAGAGCAGAAAGAATGCATCGTTGCATGCATGCATAGAAGAAAAAGTTAGCTAAGGAATCTAAAAATATGGCACCTTTGTCATTCGATTTCTATAGCACTTGGCAAGAACAGGTAGAAAGTTGGGAGGGGATTTTTTTTTTTTTAGTTTGAGGGTTTCTGGTGCATTTCAGCAGATTAGATTCCACAAGTATGTACAGTCATTTTGTGTATCTGTATGCCTGAGAATGGAAAAAGTTTGTCTGTCAGTCAACCCACTGTTTTCCCAACCCCCTTCTTCTAGTTCTTTTTCTGCGCTCAAGAATCTAAAAGAATTTGACCTTAGAGCTCATGAGGTTAGGTCATCTAGCCAATCAGAGAGCATGGACAGTGCCCAAAACCCTTTCTATGCCCTGACCTCTGACCCTGTGTGGGGTCAGGGGGGAAGGGTGAATAGAGAGATGAAAGATGTAGTTGATGGACAGAGGGTTGGGTTAAGAGGGGTTATGGGTTGTTGTGGTGATATCTTTTGTTCTCTAAAAAGCATTGCAATAGCTGCAAGGTGGTTAGTGAGTTGTGGCAAGAGTGAGGGCAGAAGATGTGAGTGTGGTATATGAAGGTTGTGATTTAAGGGTGAAAGATCATTATGAATGCGGAATGACAAGTGGTATTGAGTGTTTTAATGAAAGAAAACTGTTGACAAAGGAGCTGACCCAAATAGAAAAGCTTTCTCATAACACATTCATATAGAACTCAGTTACAACAATCAATATATAAACTGATATACAAAATAATGAAAAAATGCCATAACAATATTATGTTAATAATTGTCATTGTCTGATAATAAATGCTATATACTTATAAACTGATTCTTTATTTTCTTTTTTTTCTAGAGGACCAGCTTCCACTGAAATCTCCATCCACCTCTCTTGCCTCTGAAGCTACCTCGTCATCTTCGTCGTCCTCTCCTACATCCCTTCAGGACTGTCAGCCTCCTTTGGCCCCAAGACCATCTCCGGGAGGCCTTCATGCTCCCTCGCTCCCCAATGAGAGCTCATCTCCTCCCCACTGGCCAAATCACATTGCCTCATATTCTACATCTCTGCCTAATGCACACTCATCTCTCTCTCCGGACTTCCCACATCCTTCCCTGTCCTCTCAGACCCACTCTCCTCCCCCTAGCCAACAGAAATCCACTCATATTTCATCTCATCAGCCCCACTCCACTGTGACGTCCCCACCAATGGGTATTTCTGCAACCACCACTACCTCCTCTTCATCATCTTTATCTTCCACATCATCGCTGGGTGCCCCACCTCACCAAGGAAGTCCAAGTCCCATCCACCAAACTCCTTCATCACCTTCAGAGCTCCAGGTGCCTCCAACCCTTGCTGTACTGTTAGAGGAGCTAAGGGTGCTGCAGCAAAGACAGATTCACCAAATGCAGATTACAGAAGAGATCTGCAGGCAGGTACTGCGCCTTGGTGGTATGGTCAGTGCCCAAGATGCACCTCAGGGATCTGTGGAGGGTCAACAGAGTGATGCAAGCTCTAGGTCGCCACCTAATACTGGTGCCTCTTTAATTCCCCAAGCTCCTACATCCAAGCCCCACCAATCTAACACAAATGGAACCAGAGCGCCTTATTCCACCACTTCATCTTCAACATCTTCCTCATCCTTAGTCACCTCCTCAGCCTCTATGCACCCTCTCTCGCTAACACTAGGACTTCCACCTCGTTACCTCAATGAAAAGTCTCCCAACACCTCCATCAGTCATGGCAATGGTGTGAATTTCCCAACTCCTCCTTTGCCTACGGTCAGCCTCTCCCAGGACCAGCTATCTCTTAGTTCCACTGTTAGTACATCAAATGGATCATCAAGCTCATCTTCAGGCCGCCAGCAGCACATCTGCCGGTTCTGTGGGAAGGTTCTAAGCAGTGACTCGTCATTACAGATCCATCTGCGATCCCACACCGGTGAGCGACCGTACCAGTGTCCAGTCTGCCTTAGTCGTTTCACAACCCGCGGCAACCTCAAAGCCCACTTCCTCCGTCACCGTGAGCAAAATCCAGAGCTGTCGCTCTCTCTGTTGCCACCTGCTCTGTCTGAGCAGAGCCAATCAGGATCTGGCTCAGGGCCATCACAGAGGCGCAGAAAACGTCGAGCAGAGGATGAGGAGCCTTTTGGGGTTAAAGGTAGTGTGGGTGTGCCAGATAGTTTAGCTCTGGGTTTCCTGTCCGGGTCATCTCATCCATCTCCCTCCTCCCTTCCGCTGCCACCCAGTGTTGATCTGGCCCTGCTTTCCACCGCCCACTCTTTGCTACAGCTAAACCGTGCCTCAGCCGCAGCCGCAGCCTCTGTTTCCACTAGTGCGCAGTCGTCATCTTCATCCATCACCTCCTCTGCTATGACTGGCCAATTCAAAGGTGCAAAGCAGCAGAGGTTTGATGAGAATACACCGCCACATTCTTCCTTACATCCTGGTTCTCCATATTCCCAGCTGGCACATCTTCCGAAGATTCTCTTCCCAACAGGGCCCTCTGCCCACCATCCTAGCCTAGCCCTTCTTCGCCCTCCTCACCTCCCTTCACCACACCTCCCACTTACCTTCCCTTTCTCCTCATACCCCAAACCTCAAAACTCCTCTCCTCCCTCCTCCTCTCCGTCCTCATCCTCCGCCACCTCTGACACTTCCAAGCTGCAGAGACTGGCGCAGAAGTTGGAGAAGCAGCCCCTCCCAAAAAGCGTCAATGAAGGCCAGGCTCAGGCTAACGACATATCCACAACCTCCAGCGCTAATGCTATCTCAGCTTACAGGAGGGAGATGATGGCGGCCTTAGGGCTGAACCCGAATCCCAGCAGTGAGCTGGCCAGCCAAGAGCTCCAAGGGTCAACAGCCTCCTCTTTGGTGCCTAATCAGTGCGGTGTATGCCTCCGTGTCCTCAGCTGCCCGAGGGCATTACGTCTCCACCAGGCCACTCACTTAGGTGAACGTCCATTCCCCTGCAAACTCTGTGGCCGCTCCTTCTCCACAAAGGGAAGTCTAAGGGCTCATCTGGCCACACACAGAGCACGTCCAGCCAATGCACGTGGCCAGAATTCATGCCCGCTCTGTCAGCGCAAGTTCACCAATGCCGTGGTACTACAGCATCATATTCGGATGCATCTGGGGGGCCAGTTGCCTCCGGAAGGTAATGGGGACCTGCAGTCAGAGGAAGGCCGTGGTCAAATGGATGGGGTTTCTTTACCCAAAAACCTTCAATCTCTTCCTCTAAATATGAGCATGTCTTCCTCTGCCAGCTTACTGGAGTCTGGTGCTAGCCTTAAAGATACTGCATCAGGTGATGCAGATCAGCTCATGGAGTCAGATCAAGATCCCTATGACAACACCCCTGAGACTAGTCCAACCGTCACCCTGGAGAAGGAGGGCCCCTCAGGAGAAAACAGTCCACCTGACAATTCAGATGAGAACCATTATGGCACAGTCCATCATAGCAAATCTCAAGCTGTCAATGGCTCTGCAGAAGAGGATGAAGACACTCCCTTATCTCTCTGTACCCGGACCAACCCCCAGGACGCCTTATTTGATAAAAAATGGCAGAATGGTGCTTCACATCAAACAGTGATAAGCGGGCCAAAAGCTAGTTTAAACTCTGAAGCTCTCGATCTGTCACCTGCCCTCACTCCACCCTCTAGCCCAGGGTTGTCCACTGAGTCAAAATCAGACCAAAGCGAGCAGACAACACTTCATGTGAATGGAATAGACCATGTTCTTGAGCCCAATGATGGTAATACCCACCCAGCCACAGAGAATGCATCTTTGCACATTCCAGACAGAGCCGTAGAGCAGAAGGTGAAAGCTGAGGATGCAAAAGAGTCGACAGAAGAGGATCAAAAGAAGGATAGAGAAAAGACTGAAGTGACATCATCAGAGACTACTGTAGCCCCTTCACAACCACAGCGCTCAGAGAAACCTTACAGCTGCGTAGAGTGTGGAAAAGAGTATGCTAGCCGCAGTGGATTAAAGGTACAAAGATTAATATGCCATTTTGAAAAAGATGCTATGTTAGATATCTGTGAAATATTCATCATATTGTCTTGTTTATGTTAGAAACAAGGCTTATAACTTCTGTGTGTTTCAACAGGGGCATATGAAAATCCACAGCGGAAGTATGAATGTGGCCAGTACTGCATCCTCACAGTCCTCTGAGGGAAAAGTTGTGGAGCGTACAGATGAGTCAACCCATCGAAAACTGAGAGGAGAGGATGCTAAAAACATAGAGGAAAGTACAAATAAATTGTCCTTGGCTGAGCATCCGTTGTCTGCTACTGACGACAGGCCTGAAGACACTGCTTAAAAGAATGTGATTAGTTAGGTTTTAGCACTATTCTTGTTTACTGATTTCTATGACAACTTTTTTCAACTTTGTGGTTAGGAGTAGTTTTTAATTGTTTGATATTGTAGAATATTAGTACATCAGTCCATATGTAATAGTAGTGCCTTTTCATGAAGACAATTAAATCATATTGATAAAAAGACTTGGTTTTTTGACTTCAAATATCAGGATGCACAGAAATTGGATCTTGAAAATAGTATTTGTGTATAACAAATGACAAGCAAATGAATTGTGTGTCTAAGTGCAATTTCTGAAATCAATTTGGAACTTTAGCATAGACATAAAAATACACATAAGAAATGTATAATTTCGAGCAAAATGTAGGAAAAAAGGGACTGACCTGATGTGTGAGATGAGAGAGGAATATAGGGATCATACCAAAACTGATCAACTGATGTGCAGCTGAATGTAAATATCAATTTTGTTTTATGTACCTTGTTTTTATCTACTTTTATGCTGCTGTACTTTGTAGGAGTATCTCTAAATAGCTGCACTATATCTGTGACTGCTGAAACTCTTATTGACAAGGGAGGGTTGTAATGATGACGATAGGATTGAATTGCTGAGAGGGTCAGATTTACTTTCCGCACAATGCCTGTTCTTCAACTTTATTTAAAATCCCCACTGATTTGTATGTATTGTTTTTTTGTTGTTGTTTTTTTGAATGAATTACATTTTTTTTTCTATGAAAAACAGCAAATCATATTAGTTTTCTCAATGCTGCAGATGAAAAAAAGCAGCTCAAAATTGTTAAAGATTTAAGCTTTTGATATTTTTGTAAACTTGGGGGTTGAAGCAGCTTTGTTGGTCCTGTTAAACTCTAACAACTGTTGTAATTTTTTTGGATGTAATGTGGTCCTAACTTGTCAAAAAGAGAAATAAAGTCAGAATGAATGTCTCAAGATTTGTGTTTTTGTTGTTATTTAATGTATGTGCATTATTTAATGTATGTGCATTATTTTGCACTGAATACAAAACTGCCACCTGTTAAGCTATTTTCAACATCCGACGAGGCTTTTTGTTGTTTTTGTTGTTCCATAAGGCACTTTGTTCTTGTGCAATTGTCTTCATTCACCCCCCCACCCCCACCCCCCTTTTTTAAGTCTGCTTCCTTTAATGTTTTACTTTCCCAGATTGGTGGTGTGCATGTTGATGGCTGTATATGTGTGTATGTTGTGTGTGTGTGTGTTTGTTCACACACACATATACTTGTGTAATGTGATTGAGTGTGCAGCTGTACAGACTTCACTCCCTCCCCTCAAACACCCTCTCGCTTTCTGTGTCATGCTCTCTTTCATATGCTCGCTCTTTCATTTTCTCTTTCATTCTTTGCCTCTTTCACTCTCTTTCCATCCCACCCCCCCTGTGTAATGCGGCTGACACACAGGAAGCTCTAATCCTCGCACAATGTCCCCCCTCATCCCCCCTGAGCGTCTCTGCGCGGGATGAAGGGGAGGTGGAGACCGACCCGGCCAGCTGTCCCTAAAATGGCTCCTAATCCTGCCTCTGCCAGGCCCTCGAAACCATGACAACCTGTAACCAAGGAGAGAAATTTTGAGGTTGAGAGGGAGACGAACAATGAGCCAGAAACAAGGCATGTGGTAGAAGTTTGTCCACATGCATTCAGGAAGGGATAAAGACATGTCTCAATCAAAAATAAGGAAATCTTCGGGAGACAGTGCCAAATATGCCCAAATGTTCTATTTAAACTCGGCTCTGCATGTGGTCCTTTAAACCGATGATCCCAACAATATGTTTGTAAATTATTGTTTTTACAACTGCGTTTTGTCTGTGTTTATATACGATAACCATATTCAACTTTTTACGGTTATTTATTAATTACATTTATGGCACTTTAATAATTATACTGTTATAATCAGTTACAAAATAAATACTAAATAAAAAAAAAGTTAAAGTAATAAAATATATACTAAAGTACCAGTAAAAACGGCAACAATGGGAAAGTGTCTCTTGCAAATCATGAAAAACAGATGTGGTGTGACATCCCACTTTAACCGCACGATGGCGACACACGCACAGGTGTGTATTGCAAATAATCCAAAGCAGTTGCAAGCACTCCTTTTGAGAAACACACAATTTTTGTACATTGTACATGGGGATATAGACTACAACATTCAGTAGGCAAGGTGGCTAAAATTCAAACCAATACTTTACTGTTAATAACGCTTTCTTTTATTTATCTTAGGGGCTCATCAAAACGAAGGCTGTATCATCTTATTTTATTCAAATATTTTTTTTTTAATCACTTTCATTGTCTTGACACGTTTTTTAGTCATTTTGTCATGTACTTTTGAAATTTACATTCATTTGTTTTCAGTAGTGGAGTAGGCCTATTTTAGTAGCCTGCAAGGCAACATTTAATTTTTATTATATTTGATTTCAGTTATATTTCGATTAAATAATACATTTTAAGCGTTTTAATTTACGTTAACAACAGCGCTTTATATTCAGACAGCTTGCCTTAACGTCTCCAGCAGCAGCCTACAAAACGTCTTTTATTTTGGGGTCCGTTTAAATGGTATTTATCATAAGTCCATCTAGACGTTCATTATCTAATGGTTCAGTAGTTTAGAAAGAGCTGCGCTCTGTCTCTTTTCTCCTCCCCTTACTCGCTGTCTGTGTTTGCAGTCTGTATTTGACTGAGAGCAGAAGTTCATCAATCTCCTTCAAACGTCTGAACGGAAGGGAAGTCGAGCGCGAGCCGTGACAGAGACCACACGACTGAGATCTCACACGGCGAAATAAAATGAACTGCACGTCGACTTCGATCGCGTCTGTGAAAATGAACGGCAGATAAAGCATCAGTAGGCGACAAGCTGCATCCTGATGCCAGTTCAGCACCTGGAGGAAAAGGTAACGCACACCGTTCCGCTCAGCTCTACTTGCCGTCATTTAAAGCCTGAATTGTTATTTCATAATGGTATTATTTTGTTGTTTACTTACAAGTTTCATATAGACAGGATTTACGGTTACTGCACATAATTATCACGATTAAAAAAAACTAGTTAGTTTACAGTTTGTATAGTGCACTGATAAAAATTATTTTCACTTAATATGCTGCTTTACAGCAAGTCTGTGGTGGCTTAGGCTGTAACCTTGAGTGATTTTGTTTTATAGTTGTTTTTTTCAGAGAGCTTATCAGCCTGTCCTGAACCTTGCTCTCTGGTCCCTAAAGATCTTGCATTGGTGTGGCTGTTTAATTATCACGTGCAGTAATTGCCTACTGTCCACCCACTCATCTCAGTTCTTTAATCATCATCTCTATCTCTCCTAGTCTTTCCTGAACGCAACTTTCTTCTTTTGTGATAAGACCTTCCCAACTATTACACAGGGCAAATAATCAGATCTGTACGACTGCTGGAGCTAGTGTGTGAAAGGTGGAAATGATCCTAAGCGCCAACAGGTCTGAAAAGGCACGCAACAGCTTTTAAAAGACCTTTTTAAAATTTTGAATTCAAACAAGCAATTCTACAGAATTCTACAGCCTTAAGGTATAACGTGTAACAGTACAAAATTCCCATTCAGATTTCAGGATGTCATTAATTCTTATTAGTTAACCTATTGCCTTGTCAGTGTACCGTTTGCCATATTCAGCATTAATGGCTCACAACTTTGAGCTTTAAAAATACAAGCTGACAATTAACTACTCATATTCCTGTATGTGCATATTTGAAATATCGTCATGTGAAGATGTTTACCGGCCTGTGCTCTTGAGCGTAGCTCTTTTGAGTCCATTGAACCTTGAGGAGCATGTGACAGATCAGCATGCTGACGCACCAACAAGTCTTCATTCTAAAAGTGAGAGAGAGTGAAAATGAGAGGGAGTTGAATAGGACTTGACATATTAAAAATCCCTCCATTTGGTCATAGGTCTTGGTTGACTAGAGATCAGGTTGGATCAATGTCCACGTCAAGAATGGTGATTGATTAAGCCGTTGGCTGAGACACACAATCCTGTCTCACGCAGTAAGGAATATGAGCAATCTGGATGTTTTTCTTACATGTAGACCTTTTTCTCTGTGCGGCTCTGTTTACACACCTTTAAAAAGCCATTTGCCATGACGTCTAATGGATCCGTAATAGCCATATGTACGTTTGAAAAGCAAGAGTGTGTATGTGAGCTCTTTATGACTGCCCTGTTTCTTTGGAGATTATTGTATGAGCACGCATGTGTGTATAAATACTGACCACTCTTCTTCCGTTTTCCCCAGATGTCACCTGAAGATCTTAAGTACTAGCTGGGAATTTTGTAGACCTTCTTAAAACCCTTGCAGCTGACTGTAGAACTGGTTTAGACAGTCTTTTTCATATCATCCAACCCTTCGGCTTTTTAAAACAATGGCGTCCTACAGCCCTGCACCCACGGAGGACCAGTCCTCAGAGGTGTCCAACGGAAACCTGAAGGCGAGCAGCTCGCAGGAGTCCATGAAACTGAAAAAAGAAATATCTTTGATCAATGGCGTATGTCTCATCGTGGGAAACATGATCGGCTCCGGGATCTTTGTCTCACCCAAAGGCGTGCTGATGTACAGTGGCTCCTATGGGTTGTCTTTGGTAGTGTGGACAATTGGTGGGATCTTCTCGGTGTTTGGGGCCCTCTGTTATGCTGAGCTCGGGACCACCATCACCAAGTCGGGTGCTAGTTACGCCTATATCCTGGAGGCTTTTGGAGGCTTTTTGGCTTTCATCCGTCTTTGGACTTCTCTCCTGATCATCGAACCCACCAGTCAGGCTGTGATAGCCATCACCTTCTCCAATTACATGGTGCAGCCCATCTTCCCTACGTGTATAGCACCCTACGTGGCCAATCGTCTGCTGGCGGCAACCTGCATATGTGAGTTGATGCATGGGGATGTGGGTGTATATATTTTGGAGTTGCTTTTATAGGTTACCTGGGAAGGTTTGTGGACCTCAAGTCTTTATGAACATAATTTGAGCTAAAAGAATCACAAATCCAGAATGATTTATCTATCATTCCAAAATTGTATATATATATATATATATATATATATATATATATATATATATATATATATATATATATTATATTTTTTTTTTTTTCTGCTGAACAACTGTTCGAAAGTTTGGAGAAGAGAAAAGAAGCTTTTAATCGAGGCAATATACACCACTGTTTTTAACAACAGTTTGGAGTCAGTAAAACTTTTAGCTTTGCCATCACAAACATAGATGACGTTAAATTCATTAATATCAAAATTTTAAATTGCTATAATATTTTACAATATTACACTTCATTGTATTTCCTTCTTCCTTGGTGAGCAGAAGAGACACCACTGACCCCAAACCTCCAAAAATTCAAGTGCTTTGTGCCCTGGAAATGTTAAAACGTTGCATTATAGACTGTGTTTGTGATATTTTTTATGGTTTATGCCAGTTTGGAGCTCAACAGTTTGTTAGTTTCTTTTTTATATCAAAAAGTGGCCATTTCTCACATTTTCTGTTGCACTGTACAGAAAAAAGGAAGTGTTTGAAATTACAGAAGGCTGTGTAAAAGGTTAATGATGGCAGAAGATTTTGCGTTTAATTAACTCTTGAATTCAAAACATAATTGCATGTCTGCATTCACTGAATGTTTGTTGGTAAAGTAGATATCACTGAAAGACTGTGATAGTGAGAAAACTGGCAGTAGGAAGTGGGTGCTACGTAGCATTTTACTATTAACCTACACAAACCCATAAACAAACCAACATTTACCACAGCAAGAGTGCAGGAAGCGGCATAAAACATCACAAGACTTTTCAATAGACGCTCACAAACAAAGTGAAAAAGATCTATGGTATTATTCTCTGATACCATACTTCTTTACTGTGGCACCATCAAAGTATTTTTTTTTGAAAGTCTGGCAGTATTTGATGTTGAGTAGAAAAGGGAAGAAGAAGAGAATGTGTCAGATCAGTGCTGCCGATGGGTTATGGGTTACATTCATGTGATCTGTCTCTTTCTCAGCACAGACAAGCATGATACCACAAAAAAGTGCTGACACAAAAAATTACAGTTGAACTGGCAGTACTTGAAATACTCCAGAATTTTTTCTGAGATTTTTTTCCACACACCACATAATCTAAATCAACGGTTCTCAATTCCTGACACACTCAGCTGAGTTCAGCAAGCTCCCATTGAGCTGATGATCTGAACCAGGAGTGTTAAATAAGGGAGACATACAAATAAACAGTGGCTTCCCAGGACCGGCATTGAAAAGCACTGGTCTAGATCAGTGGTATATGACTCTGTGGTCCTGCATTGGGCTATGTGTGTCAGACAAAATAGACCTTTAAACTGTGCAGCAATTTAGAAACTTGAATCTAGAATAAACATTTTGTTCCAGACTTAAAAAAAGGCCTTTCATAAAATGCGTTTAAACATATTATTCCCACAGTCTAAATTAAATTAAGTCTGTTTTACTTCCTTTTCTAAAATGTGCAGCCAGTTTATCAAGTACCTTTCCTTAAAAGTGGAATTGGTATCAGACGATAATATCATATCTGAGAAACTTGAATCTAGAAAAATATATTTTGTGCCGGGCTTAAAAAAAAAAAGATTGGCTTTCATAAACTGTGGTTAAATGTTTTATAGCCACAAATCTGTATCTAAAGTTAATCTAATTGCAGCACACACATGCATGCTTCAATGAAAGATAAGAAACACTACCAAGAACTTGATGATTTCTGGAAGGTAAAGTCCTTCCGATCAACGATCTTGCCCCTGTGACTAATAGCTAATAACTCGGTATAGAATAGGGCCAAAAGCACATTAAAAGAGAGTGCGATAACTGTCTGACACATCTAGAATCTCAGGAACAAGAAACACAACAATTTGTGTCGTTTCTCACAAATATAATGTGTACTTTCTTCATAGTAATGTTAACTAAATAATGTTATTAATAGTTGTCCTAAAGGGATAGTTCAGCCAAGATTAAAATTATGTCATCATTTCCTTGCTCTCATGTCTTTCCAAACCTTACTTTGTTCTGTGGAAGACAAAAGGTAAATACCAGACATTTATATATATGTCACAATATGACATAATATGACATTGTCACAATATGTCATTAATCTATATTTATCTATATAATTTAG
Source organism: Puntigrus tetrazona (assembly GCF_018831695.1). Classification (NCBI taxonomy): domain Eukaryota; kingdom Metazoa; phylum Chordata; class Actinopteri; order Cypriniformes; family Cyprinidae; genus Puntigrus; species Puntigrus tetrazona. The sequence continues at coordinate 13,942,128 of NC_056705.1, read as the reverse complement.
CCTGTTTTATCTTCCACAGAAAGAGATAATGTCACGAGAGTGAGAAAATGATCAAAGAATGCTGTTCATTTGGGTTAACTATACCTTTATGTATACTTAATATTTAGCCTATCTAAAGCTAAATATAATCACATTATAACAGTCACGTTCCACAAAAAAGGAATAGTTTGTATAAGTTTATCACTTACTCATTTTAGCACAAACACCTTATTAGTGACTTGAAATAATCTTTAATAAACATATTAGTTTCTATTTTACATTTTCATTGATTATTCATTATAAAAGATGACATAGCCATACAGGATTGAGACACCTATCTGTCTCTGTGCTATCGGCCCTTCTTAAGCAGAGAGACCATAGATTAGAAACGGGTGTGCGAGCAATTTATGAACTTGAAGCAACATTGATAGCAGCCATAACAGATAAGATGAAGTGGGAGCAAGACTAGAAATCTCTTTGTTTTTTAAATGTGACCCAAGCTTAAAGGACACATGAGAGAGAATTGTAACATCCACATATCACATTGTTTTTTCCAGCTGTATAACAGGGTCAGACAGTATGAGTTAGCAAGTCACATGACACATTGTAACTTCTTCATTTGCAGTGAAGGCTACTTAACACAAACTGCCCACTCTTACTCTCAATTTCAGTTCAGTTTGCACTGTTTATTTCCTGTATGAACGCACCATCGAGGGGGATTTGCAACACAAAACAATACATATTTGTTCTGAATTGTTTGCATGTGCCCTCATGGAATGCAGTATCAAAGCACAGGTGCTTACAGCTGGGTTTTCTGTACGACAGAAAAAAATGCCCCACTCACGCATGCAAACTTTAGTGCTGCTCTAAGCTTTTTCGCTCCTTGCAAAACAACCAGCAGGAGTGCTAGAGTCAGCAGCCCTGCTTCCTCAAGCCAGGAAGACTACCTTACAAAAGACACACACACACACACACACACGCTCCCTTTGTCTGAACCTCTCACACAAATCAAGACATTCCAGGATCAGAACAAACTGACCCCTGAAGATCATTGATCCTCTTGGAAAACAAGGGAAGACCGTATCCATTTCATGTTATTGAAGTGATGTTGTGACTAGATTCACAAGAACACCTATGTGGATCCTTAAAGGGATAGTCCAACCAAAAAACAGCTGTCATTGTTTACTCACCCTCATGCCATCCTAAACCGCTACAACTTAATTTCTTCTGTGGATCACAAAGAAGACGTTTTGAAGAATGCTGGTAACTAAACCTTTTTGGTTCCCATTGACTTTCAAGAACACATGCAAATACATTAGAAGTTAATGGGAATCAAAACTTAAAATATGTTCGTTTCAGCAGAAAAATACAGATATGCAGATATGCAAGATATCCACCTTGAGCTTAAAAATACCAGAGCCTGTGCAAGTGGCAAAATATTGAAAAAATAAGCGTTTCGTCTTGAACTGTTTGTTCTGTAGGCTTGCTGACCTTTGTGAACTGTGCTTATGTAAAGTATGGCACACGCGTTCAGGACTTCTTCACCTACGCAAAGGTCATCGCTCTCATCGCTGTCATCATCACTGGTCTGGTCAAGATATTTCAGGGTAAAGAGTTTTTACGTTTTTACCTTGGTATCTGTATATCTATATGATATAATCTGACTATGCTGGTATCTGTGTGTGTTTGTGATCTAGGTTACACACAGAATTTCGAAGGGCTCTTCACAGGTTCATCTCAGGATCCAGGCGATGTGGCTCTGGCCTTGTATTCTGCTCTCTTCTCCTACTCTGGATGGGACACGCTCAACTTTGTCACAGAGGAGATCAAAAACCCTGAGAGGTAATTTACCTCTTAATTAAATTCATATTTTTATTTAATTTAGCTTTAAATAGTTTACAAGTGACACTCACAAAAATCTGTATATCTGTCTGTTGCCTGTCAAATCACTGAATGTCTGAACACAGCAAACATGTGATTAGATCACATGCCTTTTTGTGGGATGCTCAGATCCATCATGTGACAAGAGCTCTCTTTCAACCTTCCTACCCACAAACTATCCAAGCACTTCTCCATTTTGACTTCTGGGTAGGAGTAAAGAAATGACGTTTGAAACACATTTGTCAGCATTAGGCAAATTGATGATCTAGAAAGTTTTGAGAGTGGTAGACGTAATTGTAAAGGTTTACAGGCCAGGTGAAGTGTGTATGACAATGCATTCTGCTGCCCTCTGGTGGCCATCTTGTTCTGCAGAAACCTCCCGCTGGCCATTGCTATCTCCATGCCCATTGTCACAGTGATCTACATTCTGACCAATTTGGCTTACTATACAATCCTGCCCATTCCTGCCATCCTGGACAGCGACGCCGTGGCTGTGGTGAGTATTCATCTCTGGTGCTCGTTTGAATATGTTTTTACTTATTTCTAAAACGAGCGATACAATAACACACACCGCTGTTCAAAAGATTGGGGTCAGTAGGTCTTTTATACTCTCCAAAGTAGAATTTAGTCAATTAGATTTTCAATTCTACTTTTTATAGTTTAGCCATAACTGGCTTACTTTAGTCTTCACTATTAGAAGATACTTTATCGAAATCATTGAAATATTTTGCTTCATATTTCTGAGGAAACCATAATACTTTTTCAGTCTTCTTTTGTGAATAGAACATAAAAAGAACAGCATTTATTTTAAAAGAAAAAGAAAAAGTAGAAAAAAATATATATACATATACACACACACACCACACACACACACACACACACACACACACACACACACATATATATATATATATATATATATATATATATATATATATATATATATATATATATATATATATATATATATATTCTTGTTGAAATAAAAGTGTTCATTTCCTTCTTGTAAAGGAAATTGTTAAAAAAAAAAAAGGTATAAGTTTTATTTATCTAGCTTTTATAGTCTCTTGGCTTATTAAAGTTTTATTTCACAGACATTTGCAGACCAGGTATTTGGGTATTTTAACTGGACAATACCTGTCGCCGTTGCCTTCTCCTGCTTTGGAGGATTAAACGCTTCAATAGTCGCTGCATCAAGGTGAGTAGTATCTAACACCTGTAAAATCAGTGTTATTGTCACCACATTATTGAACTTCAGGGGCCATTTCATTCTACTTTTCATTCTCGGCTCATTTGTCATTTGCGTATCTCTACTCAGGTTGTTCTTCGTGGGCTCCAGAGAGGGCCACCTGCCAGATTACCTGTGCATGATTCACGTCACACGCTTCACCCCCATCCCTGCCCTACTCTTCAATGTCAGTTCCCATCTCGTCATCTCCATCTGTGTCATACCCTGCCGTATCACATGCACTAATGTTCTGTTTCAATACTGTTTCCCTCTTAAGATCGTGTATTTTTCTGTATAGCCATCATTCGTGCCTGTAAATCTGAGTAGGTTTTCTCAAATGTTAATATCTCAAATGTTGTGTGACAGGGGGCCATGGCTCTTGTGTACCTGTGTGTGGAAGATGTCTTTAAACTGATCAATTACTACAGCTTCAGCTACTGGTTCTTTGTGGGTTTGTCTATCCTGGGACAGCTGTACCTGAGATGGAAACAACCAGACAGAACACGACCTCTAAAGGTAACCACACGAAACAGCATCTGCCTTGTATCGTTGTGTGTTCTTGGAAGAAAGGGAAAAGCTAAATCCAGCAACACTTTATTTCAACCAAACCAATGCAAACACCCGAAGTGATGCTTACTGAAAACAGTTTCTTCCTCAAAGTGAAAAAAAATGAATGAGTAAGAATAGGGACCTGTTTGTTAGACAGCATTTCAACTAAATAATATCATGACGTCATAAAAGCCACAGTGTGTCAATTAAAGTCACGCGTGTAATATAAAGTTGCACTTTGTAATCAAGCCTTGTAAGTTGCAATGAAGAGTAATAAAGTCACAACTGTGACATTTCTGCTGTAGTCATCATAAAATATACGCATTAATGTATTGTACATCACAAATATTAATATATTAAGTTACACTTCATTTTAACATGTCCTTGTTATAGTGCATTTATACATTTAAGTATTGATAAATATTAATTACAACTAACTACATAGACTTAGTAAATGGTTAAGGTTAGAATTAGCGTTTGACTTAGGGTTACTTGCATGTAATTATGCATAATTAATTGTTATTATAGCCTAATAGAACGTACATGTAACGTGTAACAAGGACACCTTAAAAAAACATATTATATACCATTAATATATTAATACATCTATTTTCACGCGAGTACTTTTGGACAGGGGGTGTTTGCTAAACATCTAAAAAGTAAATTGTATTATGTCTGAGACGAACTGTACTCCTTTAAAAAGTTCACCTAAGGAACTGCATTTAATAATTAGCAGTCTAACCCCTCTTTTATTTTTCCTGTTCGTTTTCTTTCAGCTCAGCCTGTTTTTCCCAATTATATTCTGCCTCTGCACAGTTTTTCTTGTGGTGGTGCCTTTATATAGCGACACCATTAACTCATTAATCGGCATTGGCATTGCTTTATCGGGAGTGCCCGTCTACTTCCTGTGCTGCCATCTACCTGCCACACGTAGGCCTATGTGGCTCAGGAAGTTTATTGGTAAGTCTCCAAATAGTGATTCAGGCTTACAGAGTTCATATATTGAAACTAAAACTAACGCGTGTGTATGGCCGTTTTCATTCCCTCTTCCCCAGCATCTTCAGGTATCCTCATTCAGAAAGTGTGCTACTGTGTTCTTACCGAGATGGACAAAGTAGATGAAAAAGCAGAGTAGAAGTGAACGATGCACTGACAGGAAAACCGGGATATCTCTGGACATGCAATACACGAGCTGCTGAATCCACACTGGTTTACACAGATGTCGTTTATTTTGATCAGATGTCAGGTGAACCTCCCTTCCCCCTTCAAATCAAAGCAAGTCCTTTGTATTTATTAGAGATATTTATGCTGGTTTTACCGAGAACAGTAAACCAACTCAAGTATGAAGAAACTACCCTTGGGGCTTGGTAAGACGATGAAATTATAGCACTGATAAGAGGAATTATTTACAGACATTCGTACCGTTGCTTTCAAACAACAATAAACCTAAATCTTGCACATTAATTGAACATAAATTTAGAAGCGTGTACACTGAAAGTCTAATAAAACACACTGTGTGTTGAAGAAAGGAATTGCTACTACATTACAGGTTTGTATCTGAATATTGAAAACAGTATTTTCCCTGTTTTATTTTCTTTTCTAAAGACTGAAAAAACAAATACAGTGTTATTATGGATTTGTGATAAAGAACAGGTTGAATAAAAAAAAAAAAAAGTAAATAAAAGGACAAATTATGCAAAACCTGTGATTGTTAATCATGAATTCTCATTTAGCCAGCCTTTGTTGTTTAAGTGCTTTGGTTAAAAACTACTAAATAGATTCGTTTGTGTGTGTGTATGCATGTACATGAATAGAGAGAGTGGTAAGGCAACAGGATTGCTCTTTAATGACAAGATACAACACAACACCTTTTACATTAAACACTTATTTAGTCTTAATTTTACCACCCATCCCTTAGTCCTTCTCAATACAAAGCCTTCACAATTCTTCATTGAGGTGTTAACCAATCGTATCTTGCCAAGGCCTTTTCTTGTGTTGCTTCAAATTACTTGATTTTCCTGTTGACATTGGTGCACCTGACTGCTGAAGGGGGTTATGGGTAAAAGTCTGCTTCAGGGGACCTTTAACATGGGAGCAGAGATAAGTGGAATTTGTGAATCACAAATCAAGCAAACAAAAAACCCAATGTAGCTTGAAAACTACGCACATGTTCATAGTTCGTTAAAAGGTACAGGTACGTTTAACAAGATACGCTTAAATTTGAATGTGTACCAAAAAGTATCAATCAAAAAAATGTTTGGGATTTCAAGATTTTTTTCATTATAAAAAGACAGTTCACTAGGCTCTCACAGAGCTTTAGAGAGCAAACCCTCACCTCTGGCTGCCATTTCCAGGTGGCCTTTAATTCTCTTTTCTCTCTCCTCCAGCTCATGAGCCAACTGGGCATTTTTCCATCCTGAGGTGAACAGATACAAAAACATTATATACAGTATAAGACATGCAAAAGAAAAGTGATTCAAAGTGACCAAGTGTTGTTTTTGTTAACTATATCTAATAAATGTAATTTTCAGTCATTGAAATAAAGGCAATTATCTAAAAATGAGTTTAAAGGGTTTCTCCCCTCCAAAATATATTTTTTTGTCAATCACTTAGCCCAATGTCATCCCAAAAGTGTAAAAAAAAAAAAAGCAAAAAAGCTAATCTTTGAAATACTTAAGATATTTTGGTGAAACCCTAGAGGCTTGTGACTGTGCCATTGACTGCTAACTAATGAAGACCATCAAGGTCCAGAAAAGTATGAAAGACATTGTCAGACTAGTCCATCACTGGTTCAACCGTAACGTTATGAAACCACAAGAATACTTTTTGTACAAAATGAAGACAAAAATAAAAATTGCTGGAAGCAAATAGCATACGCTTTTCTGTGTTAGCCGCAATACTGGGATGCGTTGTTTTCATTCAAATGAAAGCATAAATCCACATAGAAAACATATCCGTGTGTTGCAGCCGAGTATGCCAAAGAGGTCTGAGTAAGAGAGTACGCCATTTGTGTCCACTGGATATTTTCTAAAATTGTTGCTACGGTGACAATATTTCAGTTTTTTTTCCTGTACAAAAAGTATTCTCATAGTTTTATAAAGCTATAGTTGAACTACTGATAATTTCTGGACTATTCTGACGATGTCTTTCATACTTCTCTGGGCCTTTACAGTGCAAACTACTTGGCTGTCAATGGGACAGTCACAAGCCTCCTGGTTTTCATCCAAAATATCATAAATTGTGTTTTGAAAAGGAATGGAGCTTTTAAGGGTTTGAAGCAACAACTGATTAATGACAAAATGAAACCTCAGTACAGAAATAAAAGTTTATTCAAAATCCAAATACTATGTTAGTAGAGTAAATAACTATAAAGAAACACTAATAGAGAGAGAAGACAAAAAACTAAAATATTTTACCTTCCTTGATGCTTTTTATCAAACCATCATTGGGAGGAAGTGCCGAAGGTTGATGCGTGACGCGTTCTGGGATGCGTAACTTCTGTCTCACGAACGGGTGCCTCAGCAGGGCCACCTGACCCAGTGAGAAGAGGTTAGAGGTCATCCAGTAGGTGAACACCGCCTGTAAAACACACAGATCGAATGACGCTATGGAAATCACTACAGCATGACAGGAGAAGACAGATCAGGTCCCATGATAAATACAGTTGAAGAGGGAGTGCGAGAGACTAACAGTGGGGAAGTTAATCGTCATGGGGAGGATCACGAAGGGCATGATCCTGAAGACAGTCTTCATGGCCTTCAGATTGGGGTTGTCCACACCAGATTCGGCTCCCACCTGTTAAAAAAAGATTTTAAATATTTTAAATTGTTGCAATACACCAAAATGTGTCTGTCAAAATACACCGTTAATAAGGTTTCCCGAAGCTATACGATAGCTTTATGTAAGATACAGACCAAACTCTAAATGTTTTAAAATGTAACATGTGGAAATATAGAGATTTTGGGGTTTTTTTGAAGTGAAAATATATTCTCATTGTGTGAAAAAAGGCTTCTTGAAACACATTAAATATTTGCTACATTAAAGAAAGTAATTAAAATGGTTTTGGACTGACATGACAGTCTATAAATGGCCAATTTTCATTAACTACGTAAATAATTACCTCTACGATGGCAAACATAGTGCCAGTCACGACAACGGGGAGAATGCATAAAGGATCAGCTGCGGTTAGGTCTGTGAACCACCAGAGGCCGCCCGTCTGCAAACTTGGTACGGGGAGATATGCCATCTTACGCAAGGCAATGAAGAAAGAGATGAAGATCGGAGCCTGAAGAGTGAAGGGGATAAAATTGCACATATGATTGATTACTAAGCACCAGCTGACAATCAAGTTATTTGATCTCAACACCCAAACAGATGCTCACAATAATAAAAGCATTTTAGCAAGCCACTGACCTGTATCACAGGCACTAGAAACCCACGCAAAGGGTTCACGTCATGTTTCTTCTGAAACATCATGAAGTCAGTGTATGCTTTTGAATCTGGGGAAAGAAATGAGTTATTTTAAATGAAATGAGGATTGCACATTTAAAAACTGAAAAAAAGTATTTATACACACATTATAACAAAGGTAGAAAAAGAGAAAGAAAACGAGATGCTTGCAATCAAATTTGTTTCCGCTCTGCTTGGCCTCTTTCATGCGGTTGGTTAGCTTGTTCATTTCTGGCATGACGTTGTTCAGTTTGACTGCTTCCCTCTGTCCCTTTACAATGACGGAGAACACAGCACACCGGGCCAAAATGGTGCCTGAGAGAAACAGACAGAAAGGTATGGTAAATTAAAATAAATGAATATATAAATTAATCAATAAATTACACATAAAAAAAGAAAGAAAGAAAATTAATTCCAAATGAAGTTTTTCTTTTAAACAGCGCATACAGGTGGATATTCAATGAGTACAATTATTCTACAGAAAACCAGACAAATAGAATAGATGAATGTACAGATTTGTTATCTAAATGCTTTTAAAAAGTGTTAAATTCTACAATAAACAATGTCACACCTTTTATCAATAAATTGCACTCATTATAAACATTTTTACCTGCAACAATGGCCCCCCACCATGGCAGCCCAACGCTAACATGCAAAAACTCCAACAGATTCTGGATCAGGCCCACAGGTGTGTAGCTGCCCAGGCCGAGCTCGGATAGACTGGCTTCAGCTCCAACCTCCTGAAGAACATCCAATGCAGTGAGAGGAGCCTCGGCCACCTGCTCTGTGACTGGTGGCGTGACTGCAGGAGCGGAGTCAGCAAAGGTACTCGGAATAGACACTGGAGGAGACGCTGCAGTATCTATAGGTTCAACCGGAGTTGAAATGCTCTGCACAGTTTCTGTCGTCTGCAAAATATGCAAAGAAATTCTTAATCTATCACAGAAGTCGACTTGCAAAAGGATCTCCAGAGACATGTTTAATGAACATAGAAATGCTCTGCTGCTGTAATAAAACTCATTTTGAGCAACCCACCTGTGAACTGCTGTGTCTCACCGCTACAGCACTGACCAGCAGTAACTTGCCATGATTGGGACACCCAAGAAGTGCCCTAATTAGAGGACCCCTACTTCCTCTGGCAGTGTGAAGATGCGATCTCGGCACAAACCACTGCAACAGAATTCAGAGAGAAGTCAGAATGCACCATCAAACAAAGGCCTTTAGTTTATCTACATTTTTTTAGGTTTGCATTTTATGCAAGATAGATGATTAATTAATATATACATATATAGTGCCCTTGCCTCATGGTTAAGAACCACTGATTTAAATTATAGTTTAATCATTCAGACAAATTGTCAGTGAAGTGAGCAGTCACATCATGCTGTTATTATATATGAAATGTACATAAAAATAAATAAATAAATCTCACACACACACACACACACACATATATATATATATATATATATATATATATATATATATATATATATATATATATATATATATATATATATATATATATATATATATATACATACACATATATATATATATATATATATATATATATATATATATACACACACACATATATATATATATATATATATATAAATAATCGCATAAAATTCACAATGTGTGAAATGTTATTGATCCCACTACGCAAACCAAACCATGACACTTTGCAATAAGGCAAAGTAGCTATCAGTTTTCCTGTTAAGAATAAACCTGGTGTTAATTAATGTCGAAGTGCGGTAATTTAAAGACGAAGTTCAGAGAAGTGAACACCGGATCTAATAATCTGCACAACCTCAGCTATGCTATTTAGCTTCTGTCAAAGTCATGTTATGTAATGTACTGCGTTTTCCTATACATTGAGCAGCAAGCTGAAACAGATCAAACCTCCACTTACTTTATTCCTTGTCATAACAATAGGAAGGGTGGAAAGGCTCGCTGTGCCTGTTTGTCGAAAAATACATGTTGTAAGACATTCTGTGACCACTTTGCCCCTGAGCGCGGCCATCTTGGATTGAACAGGCACATTATACGGTAAGCGCAAAGGGACAATATTCCTCCGCCTTTAATAAAAACCATAAATTGACCAGGCTGGGTTGCTTGATGTCAGAGTGCGTTCTGCTGGCCGCCTGAGCACATCGATAGGGCTCCACAGAGGATCTCGTCTTACCTGTAGTTTAGTAACGTTGCAGGAAGAAAATACAATTTCATTTTAAACGTAAAAATGACGGAAGCTGATAACTGGGTTGAAGATTTGGAAGAAAACGCCGCGATAGCAAGAGTCTTCCAGAACTTGAGTAGGGACTTCTGTTAAGTTGTTTTCCACTTTAACATTTCCACCTATGTTGTAAATACTGTTACAAATAAGATTTTTGGATTAAACGAAGTACTAGAATAACAACGATAGCAAAACCGAAAGTGAAATTGCTAACTGTAAAAATAGATTTTAAACGAATCAGATGTATCGTGTATCGTTGCTTTTAAAATCCAGATATCTACGGTGAACGTATTGGGGAATCGGGTCGTAATTCTGAAGAAGGGCTATCAAATGAAAGAGTGGACTTTGGTGAGTTGACCGCTTGTTTCCATTAAACAAATCAAATGCATCCTAATAGGAATTAAAATCTAAAAGAGTGATTTGAGCATCTGGTTTATTGCTTTGTAAAGTATTTTTGTTGTTATCAGTTGCATTGCCTTGTGGTCATCGAATGCCGACAGACTACATCTTTTCCTGGTTCAAGTATTACATTAAACAGGTCGGTGTGTATTATTTGCATTGTTTGCATATTGATTGACTTTGATGCCTGTGCTACAATTTTATGCTCAACTGATTGTTATTGTCTTTCAGAAAAAGGCTGAATTTTCCTGCCCTTGCTTTAATGTTGAGGGGGAATCATGCAGTGTAAATCTCTCTTATCAGGAAATCTGTCAGCTGATGCCACTGACAGACGAGCAAAGGGAATTTCTAGAGGAGAGTCTTGCTTCTCTCGTTGCTAGAATGCTGTTTGACATTAAAATGGTATGATGCATAATTTTGCCTGCTGTTTGCATGCAGTCAAGTCACCTTTAAATTTGTATATGTAGTACATATTGTGTTGAAGCAGTTTTACAGTATTCAATAGGTTTATGTATTAAATATGGCTTCATAGTTTTACGGTATTAAATGGGAAAATAGTGTGTAATATTGCAAAATAACAACAGTAGATTGTTGATTTTTAAGTTAAAGGCAGTTCATCATTGATTTAGTCTTCGTCCAGCTCAGTTCATCTCACACAGTATCTGTGCAATAAAGTGCATCAAGTGCAACGAGCAAAACCTATCTAAAGTGCATGTGCTTGTCAATGCTACAGTGTCCTGGATGTCAGTCTTATGTGGAAAGACAAGATGGAGGTAACCTGTGCGTACGCTGCACTATCTGCACGGCCAACCTGAATCGAAAATACTACTTCTGCTGGAAGTGCGGCAGGGACTGGAAGGGGCCGTACACAAATGCTGTGCGGTGTGAAAATGACGGCTGTGGAGAGAGAATGGTAAATCAAATCTAGCTCAACTGACCAAATAGATGCGTTTCTTGAAACATTTAATCTTTTCTGACAAAGTATTGCCTTTTTTTGCACTCGAACAGAGCACTTCAGAGCCACTTATACCATGCAATCCTGAGTATAAAAAGAAAATGCTTCAAGAAAAGGGAAACGAAGTAAGTTATGTTGTACACGCGTCATTAAAGATTAAGGAACGATACCATAGAAGAACCATTTTAGGTTCCAAAAAATGGCACCAAATATTCGCCACAAAGAACTGTTCGTCTTCAGATGTTAAAGGGTCTGTATGGAACCACATACGTTGTTAAGCACTTTTATTTTTAAGAGTGTATGACAGTAATTTAAAATGGCTACTTTAAAATAATTAGTCAGGGACGCAACACAATTTTGGCTGCCGACAATTATCGGCCGAAAATGGATGTGGATGGACCACACAGTGAACGTGCATCTCCTCGTTTATTACCGCTGATGCTCAAAGTCCGCTCAAATAACAAAACTCAAAAAGCAGAGTCCGCTCTGATAGGCGCCGCCTGGAATTTTCTATGTAATATACTTGTTCCGGTTTGCAGTAGCTTTACTGTGCTGTAACATGTAACCCTCTCGTGACGGCTGTCTTCTGTGCCATGGAAATGAATAAAAACGATTATTACATTATTTATTAATCTGTTAGTTGATGATAATACGGTTGTAGTACAGATTTTAATACTGCGTTAGTAAATGTTGCGATTAACATTAACCAATATTAATAAACGAATTAGTAAACTATTGTTCACTGTTAGGTCGTTATCTTTAGCAGTTACTATAACTGATGTTAACTAATGAACCCTGTTGTAAAGCGTTATTATTTTGTTATCGTTATTTTAAAGGCTTGTGTTTTTTATTTAGTTTTATTCAGTATCATTATAATTGTGTTAAATAATATTTTATTAAATTAATAAAATAATCATTACAAAGCATTTTCGGTTTCGGATTGGGATTTTCATGTCGGTGCATCCTTAGTTTTTAGCATTAAAACACATATTGTGGAAAGTGTGCTAAAGGATGAGCGACAGTACTATGTGTTTGTTGTATTTTATTATTATTTTTTATCTTGCAAATAATATATATTTTTTTTTCTGTCAAGATATACCCAGTAAAAGACAAATCCACTGACAGAAAACGTTTGGCACTGCTAATCAACAATATAGAATTTAAAAACTTACAAAACAGGGCCGGGGCAGACAAGGATGAACGGAGTATGGAAGTGCTGCTCGAAGGTTTGGGTTACACGGTGATCACACTCAGAGACCTCAGTGCACAGGTGCTTTCACGTGTATTTAAGCCAAATAAGTCAACCTCTTTTGTTGTTGTTCTATTTGATATCGATGGTCTGGTGTTCAGGGTATATCTGCTGCCTTGCGAGACTTTGCCCAGCGAGAGGAACACGCCCATTCGGACAGCTGCTTTGTGGTGCTGATGTCCCATGGAGATGCCAGCGGAATCAGTGGGATTTTTGAGTCTCCCGAGAATAAAGATGAAGAGGACGTTTTTCAAACAGATGAAATTTTCAATTGCTTGAACTCTCTGAACTGTGCTAGATTGAGAGACAAGCCCAAAATCATCCTTATCCAGTCGTGTAGAGGTGGTGAGTTACAAAATAATATTTTAGAAAATAAAAAGGAAAATGGTTGTTAAACTCAACTCTTTAAAATGTTGCCATATTTGATTGGTCAGAGCCTCATCCATTTCAAGCGACATTCTTTGGCAAATGCTGCCCTCATGTTATAGATCAAAAAGGCGACGTGCTTGTCCAGGATGCTGTACCAAGATTCAGGAAACATCACCTTGAAAAAGACTTCTGCTGCCTGAGATCATGCACTCCAGGTAGGTATTTCCTTGCATTATTCTGCTCCATTTCCTATATTATTACATAACACGCACTGGCTGTGTCACTCTAATGCTCAGTATATTGCTTTAGGAATGTGTGAGAATTATGTTTTATTTCATTTGCGTCTAAGCAACGGTGTTCAGTCAAACAGTGCATGTCATCATTTGTATTCTCTGTACAGATACTGTGTCCTACAGAAACGAAAAGAAAGGCTCAAATTTCATCCAAGACACTGTAGAAATATTTAATCAGTATGCCCACCAGGATGATATCGAGGAGCTCTTCAGAAAGGTGAAGTCGCATCGTTTAGCAGTCTGTAGACATCAGTGCTGATATGTTTTTTTTTTGTTGTTTTAAGGTCATGTGTAGTTTATGTTGTGATGTTGAGTTTTATTTTTGAAACAGGTCCTTGACAAGTTTAGGAATTCACATCCTGAACAAATGCCATGCAAGGAAAGAACAACATTATCTAAGAAGTTCTACCTGTTCCCTGGGTTGTAGAACACAGCGAGCACAACTTCTCACCTCGTTAACATGATTTAAGCATGTGTTTATTTCAGGAGTTTGTTTAATTTTAAGGATTTGTTATCATTTGAATGAATTTGCGTGGGCATATAAACATATTTAGCTTTGTTGTCCAGCTTACAATTTGACTCCCCCAACCAATCTATAAATGAAAATAAATAAATGTTACTATAAGTTGAACTATACTATTACTATCAAATCAAGAAATTAATCTTCTGGATACTTTACTGTGAATATGATGTATTGGATTTTTATCAATTTTTTTTACTGCTTGTTTAAATTATAAATAAATTCTCGACAGTTTACGTGCCAAATTACATAATTTATGTTGACTCAGATATGATTTCTTGTAACCACTGTAAACAAGAAATGGGTGCAGCTGTGAAGTGTGATTTCCTGTAAAGTAAAACAGTAAAGCTGGGGACTGCCTGCTATCTCTCTTTGAAGTTACACTAATGGAATGAGGCTGTTTGCGAGACAGAGCACTCAACGAGGAAAAATAAACTTAAACAATTTTAATCTAGGAACGAAATAAACACTGTGGTTACTGACTGGCAGGCAGGACCCAAAACCACAATCAGACGATGATCGGACAAACTGAACTGAAACACACAGGGAATAAATACACAAAGTAATTGACTAAATTAACTAGACACTTTGTTTTTATTTAATAGAATATAACGTCTCTATGCTGTACTGTATGTTGTGTTATAATCTCTTTTTTTCATTGAGTTGAATGAAATACTGTGCTTAGCTAATAGTCAAGGAATGTGGGGTTTTTTATAAATCTCTGTACATGCTTTAATGTATGCACGCTTGAATAATCCGAAAATGCCATATCATCCTGCTGAACTGTGAGAAATGGGTTAGTAAAATTAATTAGGTCTAAAATGTATAAAACACGACAGGTCTAATAAATGTGATAAATTAGGTGCTTGGGGCATTGGTCTCGAACTTAATTCCTCGAGGACCACAGCCAATACACACCTGATGACAGTCGTATTATATGTAAGTGCGAACTCGTGAATGAGCTGTATTAGGCGTGTCTGATTAGGATTGGAGCAAAACTGTGAAGAGATGTAACCTTCAGGAGTTTGAGACCAATGCAAATACATGCAAATTACAGCAGCTTCATTGGCTGCGCTGGCCGAGAAGTCGATATAGTCTCCTATCTTGATCGTCCAGGTTTCCAGTTTTGTTGCGATTGAACGTGATTCGTTTATCTGGATGACTATTAAGCAATTGGCGATAAAGCGACGGAAACAATTACTAGAGGGTAAGCATGGAAGTATGAAAAATAATACATTTGATTAGACTTAATTTGATTAGCTATGGACAATCTTTAAGGTAAACGGATGCACTAAATTGTTTTACGAACGATTTACATAAAGTTGTCTTGAGCGCGGACCTGTATTCATTTTAATTCTCGTAAAAAAGTCATAAATGTTACATAGGCTTTGATTCTTATTCTGTGTATATGCTACAAACCTGAAAATCAGGTTTGACTGTTTGGACTTTAGACTCTATAGGCAAACTGCTGACTACACACCCAAACTTGGTATATGGCTTTATGATACTTTCAACTTCATCAAACACATCTTTTAACACTATTATTTTCAATAAATGAACAACTACTTGTTTAAATCATTTAACAGTGTTGTGTTCAATTTTATGGAAGAAACAAAAACTGGCAGATGAGCATTATATGATGCCATTTTACAGTTGCTATACATGTCATTAAATGAAGTACTTTTTCTTTTGTCATAATTTGAGCTTCTGGAGATAACGAAGTTTCTATTAGTTTGTAAATTCAGTTATGTATACTGATGTATAACTGAGGGTTGTTTATGATTTTAGCTGTATAAGGTCATGGCTTCCTCCAGCAATGTGTCTACAAAAAGCCTCACATGTTCCATATGTCTGGATGTGTTCACTGACCCTGTAACCACTTCCTGTGGTCACAACTTCTGCATGGTCTGCATCAGAAGTCACAGAGATCGTAGTCCATGCTCAAAGTGCCCCTTGTGTGGGAAGGCGTTGGACTCAAAACAAGATTTTAACGTAAACCGAATCATTAAAGAAATTGCAGAAACCGTCAAAAGGAAACCGGTCCAGGAGCAGTCGGAAGTGTCCTGTGACAGCTGCCCAAAGAAAAAAATGCGGACTGCTTTAAAGTCATGCTTACACTGTGGGACCTCTTTCTGCGAGTCTCACTTGGAGCCCCATAAAACTGCCGAAAAACTCATGAAACACAAACTAATTAACCCTGTGAAGAATCTTGAGAAATACATTTGCAAGAATCATGAAAGACCTCTGGATCTTTACTGTAGAGATGATCAGACAGCCATCTGTCAGTTCTGCACCGAGAGTGACCACAGAACTCATAACACGGTTCCTCTGGAGAAGGAGAGTTTGGTAAATATATCTAGAACACAGTTCCTCAAATCTTGCCCTGGAGATCCAATGCACTGCAGAGTTTAGCTCCAACCCTGATAAAACTCACCTACCTGTGATTTATTTATTTATTTATTTATATTTCTTCTAATGATCCTGAAGACACTGATTAGCATGCTCAGGTGTGTTCGATTAGGTTTAGAAATAAACTCTGCAGTGCCTTGGACCTCCAGGGCAAGATTTGTGGATCCCTGATCTAGAACATTCATAGTACAACAGCTATGAAAATGATCAAGCATTTTTGCATGCTGGCGCTATACTACATCAATTTCATTCTCCACAGAAATTACTGATGAATAAAAAGATTGCGGTGCAGCAGAAAATTAAGGACAAGATGAGGAAAATGAAAGAAATTAAACATTCTTTGCGATTTAACAAAGTAAGTGGCATTGATTTGATTAATAGGATTTTATCTCTGAAGAAATTATGCATTGCTTTTGTAATTGTTTTGTCAATCAACTCCAGGGTCCTCAAGATTTAGTTTTATACTGTAAGCACCTGCTTTGACAGTCTTGTGATAATTTTCTATTTAATGATATTTTCTTCTTAAACTTGCATCAGCAAGCCAAAGAGAAAGAGACTGAAGAGAACGTCAAGTTTTTTAAGGACATCTTTGACAGAAGCAGTAAGGAACTTTTTGAGCTTACAGAGGAAAAGCATAAAGACACAGAAGCACAAGGAGAAAAGCTCATCAGAGAACTAGATAAAGACATTGTGGAGCTAAAAAGAAGACAAACTGATCTGGAGAAGCTTTCACATCCTATGGATTTTACACAAGTCAGTCTTTCTCAGCAAACCATGGTAAGAAATGATGCCATATGCACACTTGGATTAAAGGCCTATTCCCCTCTGTTGTAGATTATTAGCCTCCTGCACAACTACAAATGCACCAACCCCTCAAATGACATCAGCATTAGCTCTCTTGAACATGGAGGTATTTTGAGGAAGACCATATCACATCTTCAGAGCGTCCTGGATGAGAAAATGAGAGAAACTGGTAACTATGTATCATGTAACCAATCATATTTACTCCATGCCCTCTTTAATCAGACAGATTTCATGTGTTGTGTTCTTCTTGTAGTTGGCAGAGAGCTGCGGTGTATAAAACATTACGCAGGTATGGTAAATCTGACTACTTAAACTAAAAATTAACAGTTAAACTCTAAAGGGAAAAAAAATTTCACAGTAATTTCAACTATATGTACTTGGTGTGAATGGCCCTTAAGGTCCTGATATACCCACAGCGAAGTTCCTTTTCATTCTTTGGTCAAGGGTAAAAAAAAGTTTAAAATACCTGAGCAGTGATAGTGATGGCTGGCATCCCAACATGACCCATGCTGCTGAGAGTGGTGTTTAGATGAGTATGTAATGTGCTGAGTGCTTTCCTCTCAATACCAAAATAACCATAGAACAAACGCCAAGCAAACGTGGTTTTAGCCTGATGACGTCGCACCTTAAACTTTACTAACAGAAAAGAAAATAATCTGATTTGTTGTAAGCACCAAGTGAAATAACGACTTGGCCGAAAGCATACATTAACCTGAATTAACATTTACATTATTTTTCAGTGGATGTGACGCTTGACCCTGACACAGCTCATCCTGAGCTCATGCTGTCCGACGATAAAAAAAAGGTCTGGAATACAGGCAAGTCGCAGAAGATTCCTGACACCCCAAAAAGGTTTGATTATTGCTCATGTGTCTTAGGAAAGAAAGGGTTTTCCTCACAGAAATTTTACTATGAGGTTCAAGTTAGTGGGATGGAGTGGGATTTAGGTGTGGCAAAAGAATCCATCGACAGGAAAGGGGATATTGGGCTCAACCCCGAGAATGGATATTGGACTATATGGCTGAGGAACAGGACTGAGTATGCAGCGAATGATCGGCCCCCTGTCTCTCTCACTTTGAAAGAGAAACCAGTCAAAGTGGGAGTGTTTGTGGACTTTGATAAGGGTCTGGTCTCTTTTTATGATGTTGAAGCCAAGTATCATATCTATTCTTACACTGGGCAGTCTTTCCGTGAAAATCTCTATCCGTATTTCAGTCCCGGAGAAGGTGAGAACAGGCAGAACTCACATCCTCTGATCATCACACCTGTTGACTCGGTTGAATAAAACAAGTGTAACCATTGAAATGAATAGGTATAATCATTTTAAAACGTTCATAATTTAACAATTATTATTCATTATTGTTTTGGTAGTTGTTTCTAATGTGAATTGAATTATTTCTGAACAGGACCTGTTTAAACATGAACATCTTGTTTATTTTTCAATTACATTATTTTCAACACCCAATATATTATTACTTTTATTAATTGTGAGATTAATTCAGGATTTGTTAGCAACTCTGTTTGTTAATGTACATTGCTGGAAAAATTTTGACATGAAACAGCAATAAAATTTTAAATGAAACATTGATTGACTGAGAATTTGTATTATCACAAACACACCAAATGCAACAACAAAAAACAAAAGAACTGAAAAAAATTGCACATTTAATGTATTGGTTCACACAAAAATGAAAAAACGCTATAAACTACACACCCCCAAGCCATCCTAGGTGTAAATGTGTTTCTTCCATCAGGCAAACACATATCACAGGTCAGTCAAGGAGCCGAAAGTCGACGCTCTTGTGGAAAACAGCATTTATGTTAATGGAAATATTTTTGTTAGATCTGCTTCAGAGGACATTGTGATAACCCCCTGGAGGTGGATATATATCTGATTTAAGGAGCTTCGAATCATGGTCACCATGTGAAACATGTGAAAAAAAACCCCAGACTGAGTTGGTATTCCTTTAAGTTTTTAATTTATTTATTTTTTTACCAATGCAAACGCACACATTCTTGCAAACTTTATGCATTTTTACTTTTTAAAACGCTTTGTATGAGCTGTCATGTTTGCAAGAAACTAAATGAGACAAATGTTTCTCATCGTCTGCTGATGGAGAAGTCTTTTTTGTTCGTTCTTTTTTCTTCATCTCCAGAAAGCTTTCTTTTTAGTGCACCACACTGTTTTTTCAAAATTACAGGAAGCTCCTCTGATGTCACCATCTCACCCAGTTTTTCAAGCAGTTCTGAGGAGTAATTGTGACCATCAGTGATGTCAACGACACAGTACCTGTTCTGACAAGTACGGATCACTTTTTGGAGCTTGCTGCGTTTCGAAATGAACGTGTCAATTGATTGCCCAAGATTTTTTAGTTCTTTGCCATGTGTGAAGATAATCATCGTGTGATTTGTGGCCCCTGAAGCTACTTGTTTTCTGAAGGTGTAAAAAAGGCCTAGTTGTTGCTCGCTGAATTTGGATATCGGCATGACCCAGAGAATCACGTTGGGGCCAGGATTGGATAGCTTAACGCACCTCTCTATTTCTTTGGCCCAGCGTAATCTGTGGGAAAAGAGATTTGGAGTGTCCACTACAGTGACCTTCTCCACTGTCTTCGCCATAGACTCTTTTGTCACAGTCTCTGATCCATTTTCCCAAGGAAAGTAATCTCCACCAAGGATGATGTTGCCTACTGTACTTTTCCCAGATCTGGAAGGCCCTATTAGAAGAATCCTTAGAGGACGTGGAACGCTGCCAGGGCTTAACACTGCATTGAACAATAAATAAACATAAACCAAGCAAAATCTTATGAATATTTTTGGGGGGCTCTAGCACAGCAACAAGTTGGAATCATCAACATTTTACCCATACCTTTTCTGTACATCAGCATGTATGGTAGGCTTGAGCTGTCAAAGAAAAAATAAAATTACTTTTTTATAACTAAATACTTATGAAATACTTCTTTTACATTCTTTACAAGAGTGAGAGAACAACACTCACTTCGTCAGTGATGATTCAGAAGTCTGTAAGTATTCACATGAATATTAAAGAAGTCAGTTTGAGTCAGAAATTCGATAATTCTATCTAACCAACAAACAAATGTACCTGTGTTACAGTGCAGTCGTCAAAGCGGTACCATATTCCATTTTCATAAGATCTGATGATTGCATCATAGTGTCCTCCACTGTATCCACCCTTATGGTTAATAACGGCATAAAGATCATATTTAGGCCTATTATCCTGCAAAGAAAAATAATTAGTCATTTAAATTATATTGATGTTATATAGCAATTTACTTTTAGCATGATGATTTATTAAAGATACCCCATTGGAGGTAGTTGGAGGTAGACTTAGAGGTACATCCAGACAACACTCATTCTTCTTGTATCTCATCTGCATGTAATCAAAGTCAAACCTCTTCAGATGCAGAGTGAGAACAGAGGGATATTCATCGATTTTACTCCACTGTAAGAGGGGAACATTTGCAAGAAATGAAAGAAAAGGTGCATGTTAAGCACATTGAAAACGAATGTATTAGTTTCATACCTAACCGCTTCAGTAATCATAGGTTGATCTGTATGGGTGCTAAAATTCTCACATTTTTGTATACTCACAGTTTCTGTTTCTGTTTTGCAGTCACATTTATCACAGTACATCCAGTCATCTTCTTCTAGTTTTGAATGCTTGATGAATTTTTTCAGACCCTCTTCCTATTTCGCCAGAGAAGAGTCAGTTTAGGGGGAAGCTACTATATGCAACTCCCAGTCAAAAATGTGACAAACATTTAAATTGTTTTGCATTTTATGGGAATAGTTAGTCTTCCTACCAAATCATAATTCTTATAATTTCCAGCATCGATAGACAGAAGTATTGAGATGAAGGTGCTGGGTTCTGTGGTTTCCTGGTCACATTTGCCACATTTTGTTACATTGCTCATTTTTCCTTCAAATACCTGGGACAAATGTAACGTGTTGTTTTAAACGATGTGTCATTTTTGGTATATTGGCGGCTTCTTTCTAATAACAGACATCAATTTTATCCATTTCAAATAGAAGCATACATAAATTACTTTTTTAACATACCTTAGAAATTTCCAGTGATTTTACAATCTTCCGATAATACTCCACTGCATCTTTTTGCTCAAAAACTTAAAATAAACAAATAAGTAATTACATTTTATTAACATTCAATTACATTTTTTTTTGTTGGAAGAAACATCAGTAAATTAAGACCTGTAAATTTAGTGTATAGGCCTAAGAATTTAGACCTGTGAATTAAATGAACCAACCATTTTTTATGCCAAGACTCGTGGTTATTCCTTCAGTTGTGGCTGAGTTTTTTGACATCTGTCTAAACAGCTTTTGTAGCTGTAGCAACAGATTTTCTTCACCACTATCTGCAGGGACTTTATAGCTAAAATGATAAGAAAAAGTGTAAATGTTATAATGTGGTAATAAATAGGGTTGTAAGAAATTGTAGGATAGCAATATATATATATACCTCTTTACTGCCTCTCTGAATTTTGGGGTCATGAATAGACATTGCAATACTGCGTTTAGGTAGCAGGTGGCACCTTGATTTTTCAGGCCATTATACTGGACTTCGCTCCTGAATACAAAGTTCCTTAGTTAGCATAATTTACATTACTCTATATTTTTCTAAAGGCATCCTTATAAGCCTTAAGGAAACTGAACATCAAAACGATCTGACAGATTTGCTTTGATCTTTACATATGTTGAATTCTTAATGTGGTTATGTTTTCAAGCAGTCAACTCACTTGTCATAAATGTCAGGTGAACACTCGAAGGCTGTGGGTTTTCTGGGGGTCTTGGTCTTCTTTCTGTTTGTGGACATTCTGACATGGTGTAGGATGCTTTTCTTACTCTTCATTCGTATATCACAGAACTACAAAAACAAAGAAACAAACAAAGAAACAGCAGCCACACCATGTATCAGAATAAACTACTGTAATTTTGTATTATAAAAATGCATTAAAAAAACATGACATCTTTGCAAACCTTCTATCATTTAGCCTATTTATCCCTTCACCCTGGCATTGAGTAATTAAACAGGATAAACAATGTACGATGAAGGTTAGTTTTAAGGTAACCAACATTTTAATGTTTAGTAGTTTGCTTGTTACTGCACTACTAATGTGTGTGGTCTAGCCTATATGGCTGCGAGTAGATAAAGTGGTTGGAGTTGGGTTAAGACTACTTGACAAGTTCTGTTAAGGTTAGGTTATTCTCATTAATGTCTAAATAGCCTAATGTCTGCTAACTTAATGTGATGGTAAAGAGACTAGTAATTTTGCAAGCATGTCAACTTATTTTAACTTTGAGCTGGTAGGTTAACTAATAGCCTGCTAGACTACTAACAACACCACAAGAGGTGCAATTTTACTTATATGTTTTAGCTGTTGCAGGCAATAGAATGTGTTAAAGGGACCATCAAAATAAAGCGAAACACGCAGTTTATGTCATGAAGCTAGACTTCTTTCAAAGCAGCCTAGCCTGTATTTTACAGTATTTTAGAACCACAAAAACACGAAGTATTTTGCTGCAAAATACGAAGCCATTTGCATCAACTCTATGAAATACAAAATCGTTTTGTATATGTGAAATACGTATTTGAAAAACTAGTATAAAAAGTTGCCCATCCCTTACGTGACTAATTTGATGTAAAATAGGCTATAGGTTCTAGTTCCGTTTATCCGTTTTCAAACAACAGCCTGCCGAGTGTTTAACATGAAGAAAACTAACAACGAGTTATCTTTCTTAAATGCGAATTAAATAAAAAGAGGAACAGGTCATTTGCTTAAGCCTTTAGCCTACCTCAGCTGGACCTCGTCTTTTCTTCTGGAAGACCGAGTATATTCCTACGAATAAGCTATAGGACACAATGTATATGCCTTTATGGTTTAATAAAGTACAGCAAGTAATTTAAAACTAAGATATTATGTTTCGCCAGGCACCTGACAGTCCTAGTTTTACTTTCGATTTTCATGTAGCCTAGCCTCTTTCCTTTTTTTCTTTTTTTTTTCAGTCAAGGAAATTGTTCAGTGGACTCATCCAGCATTTCACAATTTTATTACATTTATAACTTTACAGAAGAAAGACAAGCCATAGCCGAATTAAAATGCAAAAAAAAAAAAAAAAAAAAAAAAAAAAAGAAAAAAAAAAGAAAAGAAAATTAAAATGGAAAAAACAACAACATATTTTTTAGGAGTATCCTCCTTTTCAAGAACAGTTACAAAACATGGATTTGTCTCTTTAAAAGTTTATTGTCTTTTCGACGAGGTTTTGAGGTCGAGCTGATTCCGACAAGGACTTTTATGTTTGGAAACCTCCGGGTAGACGCAAGACCATGAATAGAGTCGAGCGATCCTTAATTTGGTGATCTAAAAATGTATCTTTGTCTTCTAGTTGTTTGTCGGTGTACAGCAGCCTCAGGGACGATGGATCATCTCCTATGGGGCAGATAAGAGAAGGTTAAAAATATGCAAAACCCATTTAATCATGATCACAATACATGATTACAGTGACATGATAAATACTAATTCATAATACGATTTTTTTTAATGTGCGTTTATTATTCCCTTCTCTCCACAGAGCTGATTTATTTAGTTCATTTCACCAGGATTAAATTGGTGTTTTCGATCTCACCTGCTTGACCCGGCAATTTTTCAGCAACTTTCTTTTTGAATTGCAAAACAGTGGTTTTGTTGAACGCGTCCTCCGAGGTCGCGACGTCAATGGTTTTTTTCTCCCCCTTTATTCCAACCACCATGATCTGGTAAATCTTTCCCATTTCAGCAGATCGAACAGAAGCAGGTTAAGCTAAATAAATTTACAGCAAAACTGCGCATAGGCTATGAACACGTTTTCACTTTCTGTTTTACCGATGACGCACTCAATGATAATATAGCCTATATTATCATGAAGAAAAATAATAATGTAATAATGTAATAGTTTTACTGGTTATAATATGCATGGACTGATAGCCTAACCGACACCATCTGTTAGGTGGCCTGTTAAAATCAATAATTCGTAATGCAGTATCCCAATTTTTTTTTAATGTTTTAAAGTTCATCCTATGTATTTGTATTTGTGTGTGTGTGTGTGTGTGTGTGTGTGTGTGTGTGTGTGTGTGTGTGTGTGTGTGTGTGATTCTATTGTTTTTTACTCAGCAGAAATAATGTCAATGGCGGGACATTTCAAATGCCACTAAACTAAAATAGTTAATTTTTAATTTTAATAATTTTTAATAAGACAATAGTCCAAATTTTAATAGAATGCCCTCACAAACAGCCCAAAAGACTTTCCTAACAGTTCTGAAATAATTTCAATTTTTTACAAATCGTTATTATAGGCAGGCTACAGTAAGCGCCTCTCAACCAAATATCGACACGAAACAACACACTGTAAACAAAACGAAAACAAAAACCGTACTAAGTGTATGTTTATGTCGGGAAGTCATGTGACCCGCTGAAAAGCGAACATAACATTAGCAGCGTGAAAGAGTTTCGTTTCTAAACCGACTGCAGCTTCTGAAGCAACAATGACGGAGCAACAGCACGAAGAAAAACGCTACGATCCCAGCGACACCACGCTAAAGTTTGTAACACGCCAGGACGACATAAGTACGTACACCTGCCGCGAGCTTGCTTAATAGTTTCTTTCGGTGGTTCTTTTTCTATTGAAACCCAGAGAATTATTGCACGCTCTATATTATTAACGCTAAAACCGCACTTCCTCTCGAAATGCGTCTCGGGCTCTCTTCCAGCTGTCTTGGTAGCAGAAATGTTTGTTAACGGATGCGTTGTGCTTTCAGCCCTGGATGATGACCCAGAGATTCTTCGAGCCGAAATGTCATGTGGCCATGCGGTCACTCCAGAGTCACTGACCGCGTGGTGTCGCAGTCTGCTCGACCAGGTAAGCCTTGTGTATAGCTTTGAGCAAAACACTGATTCTGCGTTCAGCATTGAACTTGTCTTTGCACCTTTATTCTCAGGGTCAGTACAAGTTCACATGCCCCGCAGTTGGCGAGACCACACAGAAGTGCGACGCGGAATGGCCCTACGTTGAAGTGCGGAGGCTGGCTCTGCTGACACAAGAGGAGCAGAGCCATTTTGAAGAGACGATGGCCGTCCTTGCTGCAGCGGAGTACTGCGAACACAAAACGGTGAGTTACTGGTATAACAAATTAAAACCGAGATACAAGTATTGACTCCATGCGTCCTCAGTGTCCTGGCTGTCAGTCGTTCGTCGAGAGAGCCGATGTGACCAACCTCTGCACCGTGTGCACGATCTGCAAGGCCGAGAAGGGTCGCACGTTTCAGTTCTGCTGGCAGTGTACGAGAGAGTGGAAGGGTCCGGGCCCTCGATCTGACCGCTGTGACAACCCCGGTTGCATCAATCCTGACATCGAAAAATTGGCGAAGTGTCGTAATATAACACTTTCTGCTGTACAAAACGTGGTTTGTCCCTCAATGAGAGCTTGCCCCACTTGTGGGAACCTTGTGGAGCACGACACGACAGGGTGTAAGAATGTCATATGTAATCGCTGCACGGTAGAATTCTGCTTCGTCTGCCTGAAAGTGACTAAAGTATGCTTGCAAACAAGCAGGCACTTCATTGCCTGTTCAGATGGTGTCGCGCCACGGCAGACCTCCATTCCTTCCTGGAAAAGAAAGTAAAACCACTGGAGAAGCCAAACTAAATGATGCTTTTGGCGTACATTCATTAAATGCAGTGTAACTTGCTTTGGATAAAAGTTAATCTACCAAATGCATGATTGTAAACGCATACATGCCATAGTAGATTTTAATGTTCTTTTGCTTGCGAATCTATAGAAACATCACCTGTAAGGATTTCTTACCATGCGGTTTTATTCTTTGTGTAGACTGACATGCTCGACAAGTTAAATATTTGTTTGCTTACTTTTTTGCTTTGCTTAGTTTAAAGGTATTTTGATATTGTAGAAAAAAGCTTGTTACATTTTCTGACTTTCAAAGGGTGGCATAAATTGTTCTTTTACACAATAAAATCAGTTTGCTGAGAGATATTTTGCCATGGTATTTTTAATCAGTGCTAAAAGTTGGAACAGAAAATGTAAACAAATGTTTCCCCAAGTATATAGGTAAACCAAGAAAATACAGGAGGATATTTCTTAGCTCAAGTGCCAGTTTTGAGATGGAGTTTCCCTTTAAGTCTAGTGAAAGTGAAACATTATGACAGATATGATGGTGGGGTAAACAAACATCGCAAATAGAACTGATAGTTTTGGTTTCTGTTGCACTGAAACCAAACATCCACTAATCCGATAACTGGCATCGGATTTCAAAGAGGAAGACATTCTTCCATTCTCCAGTGGCTCATATGTTAGACATGTACGTGTTAAATGGATTTTACCTTAAAGCGAAAAGCATTTATATATGGTGCAGTTACACTAAATGACAGTAATTCATTATTCAGACCTTTACTGATAAAAATGGATCATTCTGGGTTGCATGGTAATCATAAACATGTTTATTGCTACAATGCTACCAAGTATAATCAGTAAATGGATTGCCTGAACGTCTCAGATTTGATATTAGGTTCAAGAAGTCACCAGATATGCAAAAAAACCCACTGAAATAGTTGGAAAGTTAGCCAAATCTGCAATGAAATGCCATTATTACAGCTTTAACTGAGGGTGCTTAGCATTCCCAAGTACCCCCGCTGCCTGATTATACGTCATCTCACACAAAAGTCTTCAATCACAGGGCAATGAGAGCAGGCCTTCTAAACCTAAATTGGTCTACTAAAACCATTTTAAAGTGCCATTTTTCAGGAAATGTAATTTAACTAACACTTAACAGCAGTGCAACATGAGAAGAGTACTTGGACTTCACAGCCGTGAAACTGTGAAGACCACAGCACGGACCATTTCACCCCTCACTGAAGGTTTGCAAACTTTCAAGCAATGTAACTCTTTCCTTCTCTGCCCACAATCATGGTAGGAATATAAATCACACTTAAGCAATTGTTGAATCAAAAATGAAAACCTTAAGGATATCTACACCTTTTGGTTTCCTTCTGCTTTGTAATCTACCCTTCTGAAATCACAGCCTTCTTAATACTAGTGAAACAGATCTCAAAGACTCGAAGACATAGGATGTGATCATTTTGAAAATTATATTTTTCATTATAGAGTAGACATTACAATGTTATAGACATTTCAAAACTTATTAGATACATATAAAGAGACATGTCTGATTATGTCATCTTTATTTAGCATAAGCCAATGCATTTCTTCCTAAACAAGAAAAAAAATAATAAAACTTTACAACAAAACAACTGGACCCATCTGTTAATATTAATAAAAAAAAAGAGAGAAGACAGGAAAAAATAATAGTTATTCAGAAGAACTATTACTGGGCGTTGTCTGTGTTGAGCAGCCTTCCTGCTTCTGAGACTTCAGCTTCTTGTAGTATTTCTGAAAAAAAAAAGTAACTACATAAAGCGACAAGTTCAGTTCTTAAAAGAGTATGAGTATATTAAGGGGGACAAACTATGCAAAAATCACTTTTATAAGGTGAATATAATAAAATTCATTTGTACGCAGAGGTGCCATAGAATGGAAAACTGTATTTACCTCGGCATAGTTGAATAATAAGAGTTCTGTACATGGAAATAACATACTGTGAGCCTCAAACACCATTGTTCAATAGCGAAAATGACAGATTAAGGAAATAAATGGTGCAGGTGATGTGGAATGCAGGGAAGGGTTGGTGTCTGTATTCAGAAAGGCACGGAAAGCGAATAACCCATTCTAATAAAGTAAAATACTAAAGTTGGTTAGCTCCTTGCTAGCGGTAGCCTGTTATATTACAGTGCATTAGATTTAACTTACCACATAAACAGAGTAAGGAGAGTAGCATCTGATCTTATAAATTGTGTGGTAAGTACTGATGATCTATAGTATAAACAAAGTTTGTGTGATCACGAATCTCAAAAGTGAAAGTAAAAAGTGATCATGCATTTGGAAGCAGTTTCAGTGGCCCAGCATATTAATAGCAGCTTCCTCATGCCTGCATATTATTTACAGTATAATTACCCGACAATATAAATGTGAAATTACTAAAATATATATTTCCCTACATGTGTTTCTTTTCAACCAGTTTGAAGAGCTCAACATCGAGCCACACTGTAAAACAGCCAATCAGAGCAGAGCTCAGCATTATTATTCATGGCCCTTCCAAATAAGTCAATAACAGACCATTTCATTCTAGGGAGAAATCCTAGGGTTGTAAATGGACATTTCTGGAGAATTTTGTTTTCCGTTTCTGAAGAATTTTTGCCCTTACCTAATATATATACCAGATATCAGAGAACAATTTAAAAAATTGTATCAATGCATTCTATGGCACCTTTAAACGGACATTAAAAAAATGGTTCATTTTGGCTCAAAGCCTAAAAGTGGCAATTTCAAAAAGCTGTAAAAAAAGGTTATCTGTGGGGTATTTTGACCTACCAATAAACCAATAAGAAATTAATGTGCAGTTAACATTCAGAATTAAATTTTCACTTGTACCTCCATGTTCTGGTAATGCTTTAGACTACTACAGTGACTTTTCTTAGCCGTTTCCTCATTGCCGTAGAACAGAGAGCAGAGTCTGCAGAAGAAACCTGTCTTGGGCACCACAAAGTCAAC
Organism: Puntigrus tetrazona; assembly: GCF_018831695.1. Taxonomy (NCBI): domain Eukaryota; kingdom Metazoa; phylum Chordata; class Actinopteri; order Cypriniformes; family Cyprinidae; genus Puntigrus; species Puntigrus tetrazona. The sequence continues at coordinate 13,913,113 of NC_056705.1, read as the reverse complement.
CCCTATGAAACACATGAAAAAAAAAAAAAATTTTTTTATTAACTTTGCTTAGAGTTAATGTTTTGCTAATGCATTTGATTTACAACATTATCAAGCAAAGACTTTTTATATAAAGTCAATATATTGGTGCTGATGGTAGCATCATTTTACTGGATCTCCTACCAATGGGATTGTCTGGGTTAAACGGGGGCAAGGTGAAGTCTTCAATCACAGTGGAATGAGAGCGGGCCTTTTTAACTTCTGGTTCCTGTGTCGGTTCTGTCTCCCGTCGTTGCTTGGACTCTTCTGCAAATGAAAGTATGGAAGAAAGGAATAGGTATGAACAATGGTACAAACGAAACACTAAATAACTGTCAATTAAATTAAATACCTTTGACTGAGGATTTTTTGTCAGAGATCGGTGTGTCAACAGCATCACTTTCTGACTTTGCAGAGATGTCATCATCTTTAGCTTTCATCCTGTCTTCTTCTGACCTTGGAGAGACCTCAGCAGTTGATGGTTCTGGAACTTTTACTGTTTCAGCCTTTTGCAGTTCTGGCTTTACATCGAGATCCATGGATTCGACAGCTGCAGGAGGACTCTGGCTTTCGGAAGCAGCTACCTCTGGTTCACACTCTGCATTTGCCTCGGGCTCCTCTGCTTCCTCAGCAGTCTTTGTTGCTCCTCTTTTCCCTCTTGTGGATCTTCTCACTGCCGAAGGAGACAACCAACATGCCAGTTTGCAAAATACATTTATTCTGAGGGTTTAATAACAAAGAAACTGCTTTCTCTCTTTTACTCACCTGGAGCTTGGCGTGTTCTCTTTTTGGCTCTTGTAGCTCTCTTTTTAACTGTCTTTTCCTCTTTGACATCTTCGCTGGGTGGTTGAACCTCTTCCTCCTCTCCTACTTCATCTACAGTTACAAAGTTCATTTTGCGGAGCTCTTCAAGGTCACAAACATCCTCTTCTTGGCTTGGTGATTTCACAGGCTCTTCTGGTATTGTTGGTGTTGTAGTGCTTGCAGTGGCAGGCCTGTCTTCACTATGCTCCACTTCCTCATTCTCCTCATCATCACCCTTGGCCTCATCCAGGGTTACAAGAGTCTGGAAAGACAGCAGAGGTCATGTCAACTTACAAGAACTAATCCAAACCAAGATAGCTTTAATGATTGTTGTTTTACAAAAAAAACCAATACTGACCTCAGGATTGAATGAATCAAATTCCTCCTCTTCATCAACAATCTCATCCAGTGTAACTAAGCCTTGAAGTTCTTTGTCCAAATTATATTCTTCACCCCCGCTTTCATCTTCTCCAACCTCATCAACCACTACAAGTGCCTCAGGCACATCATCAACCTTCAATGCTGTTCCTCATTTGTATCATCGAGAAAATCTTCCTCACCTTCACTGACCTCATCAAGAGTGACCATTGCATCATGGGGTGGAATTTCAGTGATCACAGTTGCCTCATTATCGTCCATCACTGGGGCAGAGGTTTCAGGCTCCTTAGGATGGACATCTTCCGATTTTTCTAAGGTTTCTACAGACATTGGTGGGCAGAGTTCCTTTGTGAAGGAGAGGAAGAAACTGGCTGTTCCAATTCATCCAAAGTCTCAATGCCTGTGCCTTCTTTCATAGTTAGAAGAGTCTCAACATTGTTGTCCATGTCTGCTGAAGCATTTTCTGCTTTAGTAAAAGGCTCTGTTGTCTCGTTCACAACAGCAGTTTCCATCCTGTCTGTTTCCAGTGGCTTATCAGCACTCTCTTTCTGAGAATCTTGCTCTTCTGGCTTTGGAGATGTAACAACTTCTACAGCTGTTGTGGTTTTTTCAATATTGGCATCTATTTTACCTGCACATTCAATAACTTCAGGTTTTCCTATCTCAGAAGCAACAGTCTTGCCAGTTTGTTTTGCCTCACCAGCTGGATCTGACTCGGTAATAAGAGACACTATGAAGTGGGAATCGGGTTTATCCTCAATTTTCTCATCCTTGACTGAAGACTCAGTATTTGAGACCACAGTGTCCTCTGTGTCATCCCCTACTTCATCAACGGTCACAAACTCATCAATGTTAAATGGAAACGGTTCGTCATCTTTTTCCTGGAAAGCATGAATTCTTAATCAGCAATGCCTATCTTTATTTATTAGACTGCACATATGTAAAGTTTTGACCCTTACCTTTTCAGGTGTCCTTGTTTTTGATTGACTCCTTGAAGGCTGTGAGTTTTGCTATGACTCTATAAACAAGCAAATAAATTAAGCAGAAAGATTAAAATTTTGTAGCGATTAATAAGAAATATCAAGGTATTGTTTCAAATGTCTTAAAACAATAGCTATATATACTTGGTACACCTCACCCTGTAATCAGCATCATGCCCCCTTAAACGCTTTGATGGAGGAGTGGACTCCCGCCTGCTCCTCCGGGAGGAAGAGGACCCCGAAGACCCGCCACGCCTTGTGCTAAGGCCATCATCTTCAGAATCACCTCTGCTCCTGTGTCTACATGTTGACTCTTTTTCTGGGGATGAAGTGTCCGCAAGCTTACTCTTTGGCCCAGAGTTATGAGACTTTTTCTCTTTCTCAGTCTGAATCTTTTTGCTCTCAGCTTGAGTGGTCTTCTTGGTTGACTGAGCAGGCTTCTTTGAGCTTGACGGGCCTTTTGTGATTTTCTTCTCTGCAGCTTTCTTTTCCATTTCGGCCCTCTGTCTGGCTTCTTCTTCAGCACGTTTTAACGAAGACTGTAAGCGACACTGATGAACAGCTAGTTCAAGGGCCTTCAAAATCTCCTGCGTAACCGGAGGAAAGTCCAGAGAATTGTCGTCAATCTGGAAGGGCTCGATCCCCGTTTGAGGACTATTTGAGGCACATGTAACTGTGACAGATGAATCACTGACTGCTTGATTGGAAGTGGTGGGTAGGTCAGAGGCAGGATCAAAGGTCGGAAGAGAGTCAGATTCAACAGCTGCAGGGACATGCTCTTCAGCAGGTACATTTTCATTACTAGACTGTGGATGTATGGTTGGTTCCACATTTGGTTCCAAGTCATTATTTTGGCCCTCGTTTTTAATATTGAGCTTGTGGGTTTCCAAAACATCATCTTTGACATCAGTGCCTTTGGTAGATTCTTCTGGACTTAGGGTCTCCATGGCCTCTACTGCAGTTTCCTCACTGCTAACAGCTGAAGCAACAATTTCGGAATTGGACTCAACATTATCGTTACCTTCCAACTTTGAATTGTCAATTTTGCTTTCTTCCACAGATGCAGGAACTAATTCTTTGGGAACATCTTCAGCCTTTTCAACATTTTTCTTAAGTGATGGCCCTGTTTGATCAGTTGATTCTATTACAATGGAAGTTTCTGAGGAAGCCAATTCTTCCTCTGCTTCTGTTGACTCCATTGAAACGGCAGGTTCTAAAATGGAAATAGCCAAGGAACTTCAAGTTCAGTTTTTCCAGATTCTGAAGCAGGAACTGAGGATCCATCTTCATGCTCTGTGTTTGGAGATTCAGTTAAAGCAGCAGATTCCGCAGAGACTGATGATTCATCTTTAAGCTCTGCTTTCCCAGACTCAGCTGAAATGGCAGATTCTAAAGAGGGAACAGAGGATTCAACCTCAAGCTCCTTGTTCTCAATCTTAGATTCAGCCGTGGAAACTGAAGATGTAGCTTCATGCTCTTTTATCACAGATTCAATTTCAAGGGTCTCCACAGCATTTTCATTAACAGCTTGGGTATCCTTCACTGCTTTATTCTCAGAAGCAGTTGTTTCTGCATTAGCAGATCCGTCAACTGAAATGTCTTTGGGAACTGCAGTAACTGTAGTTGCAGCTGTATCAGCATTCATCATTTCATCAATACTTTCTTTCAAACTTACTTCACTATCTTTAGCCTCAACAGTAGCATTCGTTTTTGGGGCTGTGTCTTTTGTGACAGGTGGACCTGCAGCAGAAGCTTCTGCTGCATTGACTACCTTTTGGACTTTGAAAGTATTGGGTTTTTTTACTGTCACTGCATTTGTACCAGGAGGATTTGCTCTAAGAGAAGAGTTAAACATGAGAGAGAAAATTATTTTGACATTTCCAGAACCATTTTCGTAAAACAAAAGCAAAATATTTAATTTCTCCACTCTTACCCTTTTGCATCCGTCTTCTTTTTAAACTGTTAAATAAATAACAATATGGTTAGTTGCATTTTAAATTAATTGTAAAAACACTGAAGTGATGCTACACACGTAAATGGCAGACAATAGCTGAACTACCTTGACTGGTTTGGCTAGTTTGAAGCTAAGGGTACTGTTATGGACCACACAACGAAACTTGAGGAAGCGAGTGAAGATAGTCCTAGCAGAAGTAGCATCCTCCATTTCAAAAATAATCTGTGAATAAACCAAAACAAAACAAATTTGCAACAGTCAGCTAAAATCTCACGTTTCCCTTTAATAACAGAAAGCAGATAAAAAAAAATTATAAAAAAAGAAAATATTAGTTTAGTCACAATAGTCTGCAGGATATTATGTGAGAAAAAAATAATAAAGAAAATGAAGTACAGGGCACTTACCCTGCCATTAAGAGGCAAAACTTTCTTGAAGGCACCATAGCGTTGAATTATGGCCTCTACTTCCTTGATTGCCCCAAGTGTTTTTGGCACATTTCCAACAATGAGAAGGCGTTCTGGCAATGTGACAATTTCCTGGAAAAAAAAAAAAGTCTGAGACATCATACAGGTTTCTTAATTTTTTTAATACATCTTTTTGCCATTTACTTACAGGTGATTTCTCCATGCCCATTAGGACTCTGAATACTGACTCCTTTGGGACAGATATATAAAAAAATGTGTCAATACTAAGCATCATTAATCAAGCAAGTATAAATGTACTTGAGACTTTTATAGACAACACTGAATGTTTAATAAATTTGGATTAAAGTTCAAAACATACATAATATGTTTTGTGGACATTTTTTTTGTGTCATTTTTTTAATTTAGAGACGGAGTGCACACTCACAGTGTAATTCAGGTCAATAGGTTGCATCATCATCTTAACAGTTATCTCTCTGTCTTGTAATTTAGCTGGTGTCTCAGAGCAGGCCTTCACCATTGCTTCAACTGCCTCTGTGTTGGGCATCTGCAGATAGGCCTAAAAAAGCAGGAAAAAAAACTATTAAAACATAATAAACTATAGTATAAAAATACACATTAAAATAATATAATAAAAATAATGTAATATTTAAACATAATAAGATTTCCTAATATTAATACCTTTTGGTGAGTGATTGCTATGACAGGAGTTGCAATGAAGCCATATGGTTTAGCAAGGTTGGTGAGGTCATCCTCAGTAACCCCTTCCTCTGGAAGATTTGTAATCTCAACTATATTTTTTCTCCAGGGTATTTCCTGTAGTCAAAGAAAGAGTGTAGCAGTAGATGATTTAACAAAATAAATGTTTTTTTACAAGTGGTAAAAAAACAGACAGAGAACATAAAAATAACATACCTTCTTTATCAATTTTTTTGCAACTGTGGTCTCTGCCAAATGACACAAATAAATGTTATATAGATTGTCAGACATGAGCAAATAAATGCATATGAAGATGCACTCACTTACCTGAACCCTTTGCAGGGGGTTTAGCTTTAGCTGTTTGAACAGTCTTTTTAGGTTCACTCGGTTTTCCCTTGGTAACTTGAGCCATCTTGTTGGTTTCGCTCAGTTTTGCCTTAGTTAACTGAGTCATCTTAGAACCTGTCACCTCTTTTGCTTTTGCTGGCTGAGGTGCACTCTTTACTTTTGCTAATTGGGCTGGTTTTGTTGATGTGGTCACCTCTTTTCTGTGATATAACACAAATCCATTTAAAGAACCTTTTGCAATAAAACTTATGTATAATCGAAAACATGAAAAATAAAAGTCAACAGTTGTATATAAATGTACTACATGTACTAAAAACTTACTTCTTAACAGGTTTTTCGATCTTAACAGATTTCCTCCCATCATCCTCTCTTGCATCCTACAAAAATGCACAAATTGGATTTGTGTCAGGGCTGTGTATGCTTTACCTTTACAGAGAATTGACAAAGAATCAAACATACCTTCTCCATGCAGATTTTAATAACGTTGCCACGAATTGTCAGGTTCTTACAGTTGAGCAAAGCTTTGGCATCCTCCACTCTCTCCATACACACTGAAGCCTAACGCATATAAAAACGTGAATTACAAAGCAGTGAAGGCCAAATTTTACAGCAACTAATTATGCAGAGATTAATGCAAAATAAAACCACAAATGATAAACACATTATTTCTACCTCTTTAATTGCCTTGAGGAGAATGGCAGTATAGATCTTGCCAAAAGGCTCAATTGCATCAGTCAGTTCTTTGCTTGTGGTCCCTTGAGGAATTCCAATGAGCCTCAACAAACAGGATGTGCCAGGGGCATCCTTCACAAGGGTCAAGGGTCTTTGCTTCACATCATGCAGAAACAAAGATTGCAATAAAATTTCATTGTTAATTATTAGTACAGATACACCTGCATTCAACTACTTTAAAAATGCTTTACTAATAACCCTGACAGAAGTAATAGAGAAACAAACTGCCAGTAACTGTAATATGAGGACGTACCTTCGGACTGCTGCAGGCCTTTGAGGTGGAGGTTTTGCCTGACTTGGAGTACTCCGCTCTCTTAGGAGAAGGCGGTCGTTTCCAACTACTGCTGCTACTGCTTGCCTTTGATGAGGAAGAAGTGGAACTACTTTTCTTCTTTGCAAGCTCAGCCAGCAGGGCTGGTGCCAAGGACTTCACCACAGCCTTCAAAGTACTACTGTCTGTGATTGAAGAAAACTCACCTGTGGGCAAGAAATTAACTTATTGCATTAGCACACCAAGTGATTTGAAAGCAAATTGTATATTACATAGCAAGAGAACTGCAAAAAAGAACTTACCTGAAGACATGAGCTTCATAGCCAACCGTTCACTACTACTAGATCTCTGCTGCCAGGAGGGGCTGCTCCGGCGGGGGCTCGAACGGCGTACAGGAGAGCGTCTGCCGTAAACTGGAGATCTCGACCGTTGAGATGGTGGACTACGGGACCTCCGTCTGTAAGGACTGCCTCGAGACTTCCTATGGGGGGACCGGCTGCGACTTCTAGAACGGCGGTACCTTCTAGGGCTTCGGGAGCGAGAACGGGACCGGGAGCGTGAACGGGATCGCTTACGACGACTTGAGGAGTCATGGTGCCGCTTCGGACTGGGGGATCTGGAGTACGAGTGCGATCGAGCATGTCGCTTCGAGCTGCTGTGTTCTGTTTTGGGCTCAGGTCTGTGGGTGATTGATCATTTTCAAGTGTATTTAAGAGCCTTTTTAATATATAGAGAATTATTGTGAATTCTAAGATGAAAAGTGTCCAGGATTTGATATGAAAGGGATTTACCTTGAAACAGAGACAGCCTCAACATTCCAGTCAGGATATCTATTATAACAAAAGAATGACATGATTTTCCGTTAGCAGTTAAACAAGAAATTCTCCAAAGAAATTTACAGTATGTGTACTTCCCTGGTACATACATCGTAAATATCTTGTAGCCACAGGCAACAATATTTTTTATTTTCCACACATTTTTTATTTTCTTACCACATACTTACTATGTACAATCTACCATTAATTACTCAGTAAGTAAGCGCAACTGGAATTCTTGATCCACAGAAGCCAATCACAAAAAACACTTACTGTTTTCTAAGGCGTCTACAGCTCTCAATGTGAAGATTTGTATTCTGATGTTCAAGCCAGTCCTGTGAACAAACAAAAACACTTTATTATCAATGTGAATTACCAATAGTGCTATGAACAGTGCAACTGATCATAAAAGATACAAAAAACTTTGAATATAGAGCTAAAAACTTTCAAAAAGAAAAAACAAACAAAATAGAAGTTCAAATTTATGACATGATAAAGCGTTTGGAATCCACTATAGTCTCATTACAACAAAAAAAGTCCATGATTTTCACAGCAAAGCATTCTTCCCAAAATTTCTCAACAAATGTCCATGGTGTTGCTTCAGGTATTACGAAGATGGAGATTGCCATCTGCCTTTTGTCTTCATCTGCACTGTAGAAAATCATCAGGTCTGCCTTCAAAACAGGTATGGTATTTCTTTTTGTTCAGCCAGTCCAAAGTCTTACACTAGGCTTCAACAAAATGCTTTTTCATCAGGCTTCCCCAAGGTTTCCTGAAAACTGACTGACAGAACTCTTCTGAAACTGAAATCGGCTTGAAGTATTCAAGAAACATTTTTTTTTCCCAGCCAGTCATTATCTACTCTATTCACATCAGGGAACTGGCTAACATTTTTAACCCACAATATGGCAACTGAACAATTAATAAGCAACTGCAGTTAACAGACATTAAAATTTCATTACAGGTTTCTGACATTTTATTTAATTTTAATACAGTTTTAGCTCAAAGTTCACCAACACATTTTAAATAAATGAAACAGGAAGTGACACCCTTCACATACAAAAATGCTTTCAAAAGAGGCACTACTGGTTAAGAAGATACTCACCTTAATCTGGATACATTCAATGTTACATAGAGAGCATGTATGAGGAAAGATTCTTGGTGTAGCTGCTGAATAATCGTTCATCATGGTTGGAGTTGGAAGCCTCTTCGGGGCAGACACACTGATTGGAGGCGAAAGGAACGGGATCCAGTTGGCATTCGGACCTCGGGAAATATCGTCAATGGTCATCATGGGTAGAACACCAAGTTGAGGTGGTATCTGCAGAGGAGGCCGACTGGGAGGCTGCAGAATAGTCTGGGAAGCAGATGGTCTTGCTGGAATCGTCTTAGTAGGTCTTGGATCTACTGTTGGAGGTTTCTGAAGCTTTGGAACTTGTACAGGGCCTGGTGCTGGCTGACACGACTGAGGATGCTTTGAGATTTCCATGCCAGTGAAGGGTGGTCCAGAGACCTCCCTCACAAACTTTGGAGACTCTTTAGGCAGGCGTTCACTTGCATAGCCATCCGGGTTCTCCTCAGGATAGTCAAATTTACTAGAATGTCCATAGTCAATAACTTTGCTGTATTCAGACCTCGCATCAACGTCCCTCTTCGCTTTACGCATTCGGATGTCTCGTAAAATAAACGGCAGGTTGTCGGGGGTAAGCTGATCATCTGGATAGTGGCTTAGAAGTTCTAGGTCCTCATTGGAGAGTCCAAAACTTGCTAGGATGCTGCTGGCACTTTCAGAGGTGTAGCGTGAAGGTCGAGGTTCTGGAGGAGGCTGGCTTGTCAAACCACTTGACCCTCCAACAAAACTTGCAGACGGGAACAGCTGCGAAGAACTGGAAGGACGGTCCAAACTTGCGGATGAGAAGAGCTTGCCTGGAGCTTGGTATATGGACCAGTCCACCTCATCAGATCGTGAAGTCCCTGAAAAGCCGCTGCTGGAGGAAAGCACTTCATCCCTTGCATCTTCTCTCATTCTGGGATCTGCTTTTTTGGGTTGCTGGAGCATTTGAGTGAGAAGGCGAACTTCCTCGCGGGCTCCCCGAAGATTCCGGTCTATGGCAGCTTCAAGATCTGTGGAAATCTTTGACTGGCGTTGGCCCAAGGAGAAGGGCTGGTTTCCCAACAATCCCCGCGAGAACCAGATATGGAACCCGGGCCAAGACGGGCTGCCCCCAGCTCCATTCGAGGCTGTGCTCCAAGACCATACTGGCCAGGCACGATGGGTCTCTGACCACTGGGGAACTGCCCTCCACGGGGATTATACAATGGATGCGACATGGTGACCTTGAGCAAGTTGAGCAAGGTCAAAGCAGGTGACGCAATTGCCGGCGGAGTGACGCTTGTGCCAGAAATTGCATTCAGCTGGTGCAGTGCCAACTGAGTCTTTATCTGTGCCAACTGGAGGGGAACGGGCCTAAAGCGGCAGACCCCCAAAATGCCTCAATGCAACAGGGGGCACACAACTTTCCAAGAACAATGAAAAGCTGGAAAAATTAGGGGAAAAACACACAGATAGGGTTATTGGCTTGTTGTCTTCATGTCCTCACACAGAAATGACAAAACGGATGCGACCATTTTCTCTTCTGTCACACAATCTCAAAACTCCAGCTTCAAAGGGATTTTAACAGGTTTCCATGTCTTCACTGAAGAAGAAAAAAAGCAAGCAAAAAGGACAAGACAGACAAAGCAAAATAATATCACAGTTTAGGAGTACCTTCACACAACCTCCATGCATGAGTTTTAGTAGGGTTCTTTTTTTGCCTGAATGTGAACAGGGAGGGACAAACGTGCCTCAACACAGGATAACACGATAGGCCAGACCAAAAAGTTTAAAGATATTAAGCAACTGAACTTTATTAATAAGCTGTCAGCAGTACTTTGACTTGTCAAGTTTGTGCTTGTGTGATGTAATTACAGTTTGGAATGCCTATATTGTCCATCCCGGTCAACAAAGATTACTAAGGTGACTTCTCTTTGTGAAAATAGAAAAAATTTAAATAAATTACATAAGGGAAGATTCTTAAAAAAAAACAACAAAAAAAACTACAGAGCTATTGCACTGAACGTTTGCACTGAAATAGATCATTTTCTAACTAAGCACTCAGGCAGTGTTGCCAAGTCTGTTTTTCCTGTGGAATTGGGCTACTTTTATACTCCTGCCATGGGTTGTTGTTCCCTATTCCCCTGGAACACCCTGCAAGGAGTTTTTCGACCCCCCTGGAACACTATTTCAATAGCCAGTTTCCACTGGAACATGACTGGACTTATTCTGAGTACCAACTGGACTGGTTCTGTTACACAGTCTTGGCAAACCTGCAGTAAGGTTGCTTTTTTATGATCTCTATGATCTACTTTAGGCATATGATGTTCAGTCCAGAACAAACAAATCAAAGATTTGACTAGCAAAGGCCTACAATCTCTCTCTCTCTATGTTAGTTTTTTCTAACAGTAAAAGTGTCAGAACATTCTAATATAAACAGCATTCAACACCTATTTTACCAAGTAAAAAAAAACAATACAAAAATAAATAATGTTCAGCAAGACCTCATTTTATTACCCAATCTTGGGAACTATTCCTTTTCTGATCTCTCTTTATTTATGATCACTGCCATAAGTTTAGTTCATTGGCAGTGAAGTAAAATTTCTGAATTAATTTTTCCACATGCATGTTATTGATCTTACTGCAAACGATCCACCCACGTGTGCATGTGAGAGATGAATCTATTATAATCTATTATATTTTTTAGCGTGAAACACCAAAACAAATATAAAGTAAATTATTGGATTCCTTTGATAGGCCAATACCTAATTAACGTAACAACTATCGTTTCCCTGCAGAAAGTGCTGAAAGGGAACATTTACTGTAAAAAAGAAACCGACTCGGAGACGCGAGTCCGCCATCCAGCGACCGAACACAAAATGTCCACTGAACGGTAACAGACAGCCATTTCTGATAACAGGCCTAAACCTGTGTAAAATGTCAACAACTGGACGCGAATCGGAGATACTCTTCAGATCATTATGAAGAACGATTCAGAAACACGAGATGATGTTACAACCCAAACATCTGCATCAGTCCCCCTTTTCACAAAATTAGAGCACGCGCACTGCAGATGGAGAGCATGAGACACGCTATATCGGATAAAGGACTGCTAAAACACATTTGTCATCAGAATCAACAAATGACAAATCGATGGTGAGGAACGATATCCAAACAATTATCTATAACGCTTCCATTGCGAAACCACTGACCACTCAAGCAAGAGTCGATCGTTTTTAATGGAAGCGCTATAGTCTGCGTGGGGTGATGTCTTTGTGGCCATTGAGCCGCAAACAAAGTAAAAAAGCAATGTATAATAGCACGAAACACGCAGTAGGAGTGATCTGATGGGCAGATCGGTCACGAAATCGACCCGATTCACGCAGGCCTCTGGCGTCCGTGGCCGTCGCCAATGTATGGAGGAAAAAACATTTTATTCCACAAATAAATCGCCACATTAACACTAGAAAGGTTCCCAACACAGGTGAGATGCACTACAGTAACGTACCTCGTACTTTACTAAGCAAAATCTTACTGTGGAAATCCGACGAGGGAAACTCTCCGCTTTCTGTGGACGTTGGGCTTGAGACTCAGACGTGATCAAACGAGCGCAGAATTGAGCCACGAAACAGGACAACCAATCAAACCTGAACACTTGCGTAAGATTTTAACGTAAGATTCAATACAATACACTGTTGCATTTTTATTCAGTAGTCTAATTATTTCGGTGCACTTTCTGCACAGTTGCTAATAAGATACATGTTTTACGCGGTTTCTTGTAAACAGCAAATATGGGTTCGTTTCCCTTTAATGATATCCAGAAGATGGCAGTGTTATCCTTTTTAAGACTAGTCTGACTTTCCAGCAAAGATAAGTCACTTAGGGACAATGTGGGCCTACAAACATTCTGCTTTCCACATTTTAAATGTTTTAATTGTCTTAAGTAATGTTGCAAGACTGATGGCGCCATGGTACACAATGCGTATGACAAGAAAGCTGTAAGTACTTTAATAATTGTATCTGATTGCTACATTTAGGCTTAGTTTTGTGGAATTTGTACTTTGCTATAGCACTATTACATTTCCACTGTAAAATAACACTTTTGGTTCCTTATAAATACTTTTGTGAGTTATTTGAAAGAATGAAACAAATCAACTGTATCATAGCCAGTCATCATCCGATGTGCTGAAGTTGAGAATTGCTGTATGTTGATGTTATCTTATTCTCTGCACAAGGTATGGATGTTGGCAAACTAATGTCGCTGCACCTAAACCTCCTTCTTTTACACATCAATTGTCTGACCGCAGTTTTAAAAAGAAAAAGTAATCGATATAGGTTTAGGAGATTTTTTTTAATCGTTTTAGTTTTAGTTTTTTTAATTGCATCACCGATGCTTTACCATAATAATATAAAACGTTGTTGATTTTCAGCTTTAACTAACTCGCCTACTTCTTGCCTTTAGAAAGAGTTCGGTTTGGAAAGCTGATAATGTCATGACTGAAAGAGTAATAAGAGAGCTGTTATTCTGCTTTGGTGAAATTTATGTCAAGTGTTCTGGCTTAGTTTCAAGACTGGCAAGAAACTTTTTTTTAACCCATTATTAATATATCATATAATGTATTATGACATGACACCCTTATGGAAAAGACCTGGAATGGAGTCGCGACGTCGCCCGGTATGGCGCAGCCGGGGCCCCGCCATGGAGCCAGGCCTGGGGCCGGGCCGGCATGCGGCGCCTGGTGGCCGGGTCTTGCCCCACGGGACCCGGCGGGCTCAGCCCGAAACAGCGGCGTGGGGCCATCCCCCCGTGGGCCCACCACCTGCAGGAGGGACCGTAAGGGGCCGGTGCCTTGTGGTTTGGGTAGCAGTCGAAGGCGGGGACCTCGACAACCCAACCCCTGGACTCAGAATCTAGTTTTAGGGACATGGAACGTCACCTCTCTGGGGAAGGAGCCTGAGTTGTTGCGTGAGGTTGAGAGATACCGGCTAGAGATAGTCGGGCTCACCTCCACGCACTGCTTGGACTCTGGAACCCATCTTCTCGAAAGGGGCTGGACTCTTCACTACTCTGGTGTTGCCCGCAGTGAGAGGCGGCAGGCTGGTGTGGGCTTGCTCATAGCTCCCCAGCTTAGCCGCCATGTGTTGGAGTTTAACCCGGTGGACAAGAGGGTCGCCTCCCTGCGACTTGGGTTGGGGAGGACTCTCACTGTCATTTGTGCCTACGGGCCGAATGGCAGTGTAGAGTACCCGGCCTTCTTGGAGTCCTTGGGAGGGGTGCTGGAAAGTGCTCCAACCGGGGACTCTATCGTCCTGCTGGGGGACTTCAACGCTCACGTTGGTGATGCTAGTGACACCTGGAGGGGCGTGATTGGGAGGAACGGCCCCCCCGATCTAAACCTGAGTGGTGTTCTGTTGTTGGAATTCTGTGCTAGGCACGGTCTGTCCATAACGAACACCATGTTCAAGCATAAGGGTGTCCACCAGTACACCTGGCATCAGGACACCCTAGGGCGGAGGTCGATGATCGACTTTGTGGTTGTATCATCTGATCTCCGGCCGCATGTCTTGAACACTCGGGTGAAGAGAGAGGCGGAGCTGTCAACTGATCACCACCTGGTGGTGAGTTGGATCCGTTGGCGGGAGGAGGCCGGACAGACTTGGCAGGCCCAAACGTACCGTGAGGGTCTGTTGGGAGCGTTTGGCAGAGACCCTGTCAGGAGATCTTCAACTCCCGCTCCGGCAGAACTTTGACGGATCCCGAGGGAGGCTGGAGACATTGAGTCCGAATGGACTATGTTCTCTACCTCTTTGGTCGACGCAGCCGTCCGGAGCTGTGGCCGTAAAGTCTCCGGTGCGTGTCGTGGCGGCAACCCCCGAACCCGATGGTGGACACCGGAAGTAAGGGATGCCGTCAAGCTGAAGAAGGAGTCCTATCGGGCATGGTTGGCCCGAGGGACCCTGAAGCAGCTGACAGGTACCGTGGGCCAAGCGGACTGCTGCCCGGTGGTTGTGCAGGCAAAAACTCGGGTCTGGGAGGAGTTCGGGGAGGCCATGGAAAATGACTATCGAACGGCCTCAAAGAGGTTCTGGCAAACCGTCCGACGCCTCAGAAAGGGAAAGCAGTGCCCTGCCAACACCGTATATAGTGCTGATGGGAACCTGCTAACCTCGACTGGGGATATTGTGGGGCGGTGGAAGGAATACTTTGAGGACCTCCTCAATCCCCGTCAACACGTCTTCCACTGAGGGAGCAGAGGCCGGGATCCGGGGACTCGACCATTACCCTAGCTGAGGTCACTGAGGTGGTTGAGAAGCTCCTCTGTGGCAAGGCACCAGGGGTGGACGAGATCCGCCCGGAATACCTCAGGTCTCTGGATGTTGTGGGGCTGTCTTGGCTGACACGCCTCTGCAGCATCGCGTGGACGCGGGGGAAAGTGCCTCTGGACTGGCAGACGGGGGTGGTGGTTCCTCTTTTCAAGAAGGGGGACCGGAGGGTGTGCTCCAACTATAGGGGGATCACACTTCTCAGCCTCCCTGGGAAAGTCTATGCCAGGGTACTGGAGAGGAGAATCCGCCCGATAGTTGAACCTCGGCTTCAAGAGGAACAATGCGGGTTTCGCCCTGGACGTGGAACACTGGACCAGCTCTATACCCTCTCCAGGATGCTGGAGGGTTCCTGGGAGTTTGCCCAACCAGTCTACATGTGTTTTGTGGATTTGGAGAAGGCATTCGACCGGGTTCCTCGTGGTGTCCTGTGGGGGGTGCTCTGGGAATATGGGGTAAGGGGCCCTTTGCTAAGGGCTGTCCGATCCCTGTATGATCAGAGCAGGAGCTTGGTTCGCATTGCCGGCATTAAGTCAGACTTGTTTCCAGTGCATGTTGGACTCCGACAGGGCTGCCCTTTGTCACCGGTCCTGTTCATTATTTTTATGGACAGGATTTCTAGGCGCAGTCAGGGGCCGGAGGGGGTCTGGTTTGGTGACCACAGGATAGCTTCTCTGCTTTTTGCTGATGATGTTGTTCTGTTGGCTGCATCTGGCCAAGACCTACAGTGTGTGCTGGGGCGGTTTGCAGCTGAGTGTGAAGCGGCAGGGATGAAAATCAGCACCTCCAAGTCTGAGGCCTTGGTCCTCAGTCGGACAAGGGTGGCTTGCCCCTTCAGGTTGGTGGGGAGCTCCTGCCCCAGGTGGAGGAGTTTAAGTATCTTGGGGTCTCGTTCACGAGTGAGGGAAGGATGGAACGAGAGATTGACAGGCGGATCGGTGCAGCTTCTGCAGTAATGCAGTCGCTGTACTGGTCTGTCATGGTGAAAAAAGAGCTAAGTCGCAAGGCGAAGCTCTCGATTTACCGTCGATCTTCGTTCCTACTCTCACCTATGGTCATGAGCTTTGGGTCATGACCGAAAGAATGAGATCCCGGATACAAGCGGTCGAAATGAGTTTCCTTCGTAGGGTGGCTGGGCGCTCCCTTAGAGATAGGGTGAGAGTTCAGTCACTCGGGAGGAGCTCGGAGTAGACCCGCTGCTCCTCCACATCGAGAGAGGCCAGCTGAGGTGGCTCGGGCATCTGTTCCGGATGCCTCCCGGACGCCTCCCAAGGGAGGTGTTCCGGGCATGTCCCACCGGGAAGAGGCCCCGGGAAGACCTAGGACACGCTGGAGAGACTATGTCTCTCGGCTGGCCTGGGAGCGCCTCGGTGTCCCCCCGGAAGAGCTGGAGGAAGTGTCTGGGGAGAGGGAAGTCTGGGCATCCCTGCTTAGACTGTTGCCCCCGCGACCCGGCCCCGGATAAGCGGAAGAAAAGAAGAAGAAGAAGAAGAAGATAATGTATTATTTCCTTTTCATGTCTGTGAATATTTACAGCTCAGTTTATTGTTAGAAGCTTTTTTAATTGTTAAACTATACAAGCTCATGCTTGCTCAAGCAATGTCTTACGCTACAATAGGCTAAATGTTATTATGATTAGTATAATAGAAAGCCAGCAGCTCCAATGAAACATCGGGTGTATTTTATTGTGTATTTTCAGTTCTGCAAGAAAACACCCTGATAACTCTCTGGTCATCATTTCAGATGAGGCTCCTTTAAGTATCCCAGAGTAGCACTGCTTCAGAATTTGGTACATGAAAATGGCAGACCTCAGGTGATAAGAATCAAAACTCAAATGTAGTTTAGAAAACTAGTCCTGTCCAAATGTGTTATTTTAGCATACATGTCACATTTTCCTTTCTGATATAGACTACTTGCTATAGACTACAATTCAAAAGTTCAAAAAGGACAATATTTTTAAATTACTATTCAACAAATCAAGATCACATATAAAAATCAAATCAAGATCACGGTTTTCACACATTGATAATATTAAGAATTGTTACTTCCTGTTTTAAGCTCAAAATCAGCATCAGCATTTAAACGATTTCTGAAGGATCGTGTGCATCATTACTGTCATCAATAAACTTTAATAAGATGTATTAAAACTATTTTATTTGCAGTTGTGTAAATTGCAATAATATTTCACATATAAATATAATATTTTTTTCTTCTTCAGCAAATAAGTGCTGCCAGGCTGAGCATAAGAGACTTCTTTCGAAAATGAAAAGGTTTGCTCATTGAGCCATTTTTTTTTTTTACCTTTAAAAAAAACGAATTCTCTGTCACATCAGTTTGGCAATACCAAATTCACACCCTAAGTATTTACTGTGTTTGACCACATGCTAATCTACTGTGCAGAACTTAAGATCAGCTAACCAAGAGAACAAGTCTGCGCTCTGCTTCCCAGAAACATTATAGGTGGACTGTAGAATTGATTGACACCAAGGTTTTCTATGGTCTATTTAGGCTTATAATGCTTTTAGGAGACCCCGCACTAGCAGTTAATTGCGGCGAAAGACACAAAAGAGAATATCACTTCGCTTCTAATCT
Organism: Puntigrus tetrazona; assembly: GCF_018831695.1. NCBI lineage: Eukaryota > Metazoa > Chordata > Actinopteri > Cypriniformes > Cyprinidae > Puntigrus > Puntigrus tetrazona. The sequence continues at coordinate 13,895,683 of NC_056705.1, read as the reverse complement.
CTCAAACTCATTTAAGTGTTCCTTTATCCCTCTTTTCTCTTCCATATCTTTCTCACTGGCCCTGGTTTATGTCCAAGTCCAGCATAGTGACAGACCAAAATCATTCAAGCACCAGGGGCCAGTTTCAATCAATAACAGTTTGGGCACAAAGAGAGAGAGAGAGAGAGAGAGAGAGAGAGCTGGCTGCATTGCACACACTGAAACATGAGCGACAGAAAGAAAAAGAGACATGATGAAAGGTGTCATTTGCACTTGAAGCAAGAGCGTTAGAGTTAGATAAACTGTTCGCCCTTTTCATCCCGTCCCCTTCAGGCATTATTGTGGCACACTACTTTGTTCGTACTGTAGCTATGTTATGGGCAGCCACAGCTGGCATGGCACCATTTGTCCTTGTCTGGCAGGGCAGATGATATGGATTGTGAGGGGTCCTGTTAACAGATAACTAATTAAATATAAGAAGAATAAATGCCCTCCAGGGGTTGGGGGAATACCTACCACTCAGCGCTACAGGACAGACTCTCCCAGGAGCCCTTTATTTCTTAAAAGGTCACGATAACACGATGTCCTCATGGCAGATGGAGCTCAGGCTACAAGTATTTTCAGTTTGCATGTAACCCATTGGGTCTTATTTTAGATGTCTATGTTTACTGTGTCAGATCAGAGAATAAACATATAGTGCATATAGTGCATTCTTTGGTTTATTATATTAAAAATAGATTATTATTTAAATAAAACGATTAGCTGCATGGGTGTATGTCTAATGTTTATGTTAATATTTTCATTTTGTTTGTCTTTGTGTATAAGACACTGTGCACCATCTATATGTGATTATTAATTAAGTTTTATGGACAGGCAACTTATTGCGAATTTTAATTGATCAGATGGCTTTATATTGTACCGTCTGTATTATTACGGTGGTTATCATTATACGCTTTAATATAAAAAGCAGACTTTGGTGGTACATTAATGTTATATGACTTAAGAAGTAATTTACCTAGAAGATTTGCAAAAACCATCAATCATTTCCTTGAGCCAGGAAAATTCTGATGCCATCTGTAGATGAGTTTGTTTTACAGTCGACCAGATTTTAGCATTGAATCACTTACTCACCAATGGATCAACAACGGTGAATGGGAGAATAAGATTACAAACAGCTGATAAAAACACCACAGTAATCCACACGACTCCAGTCTATCAAATAACGTCCTGAGAACTGAAAAGCTGCATGAGAAACAAATCCATCGCTTTAAATTTAAACCATTGTGTCTGGCCAAAATAAGCCAATATTAAAACTTCCTCCAGGGAGAAAGTCCATCCTCTCACCACATTTTGTTCATATTTATTCAAACTGTTTTTACTTGTAAATGATCTGTGCATATTTCACTCCTGTTTCAGGACTTTTTCACTGAAGATAACAATATCAAATAAGAGTATGTAACAGCTGTTTGGACTTTCATTCACCCACTGCAGGGGATTAGAAAGCAAAAAAAAAAATCAGTTCAGATGAAGAAAAACTCATCTACATTTTAAATGAACTGGGGATAATTAACTTGTAATCTAAATAGAATTTTTGGGTGAATTATTCCTTTAAATATACGGTTATATTAATGTAAAATTTATGTTTGATTTAGTTAGCGGTTAGGAGGAAAGAACATCCTCTCAAAGCATGATTTCTTTTGAATATCTCTTCTTTTTAGCTCAAATGTGCTGGTAATGTTTCCTTATTCAGTTCAAGTGGGCTTTGGTCTTGTCACCCCATCCGAAATGAGTTCTTTCAGCACCTCAGCACCTTCTATTTCAGAGTACAGACACACACGGATAAACACTTACACACCCTCATGCAAACACAACCCCTTTAACCTTCTCCCACACCCGTGATTTCAGAATTGTGCTGGCAAGGCATTTTGTGGTAACAGTGCCCTTAGATATGTTCACCATCTTTTCTGCTGTAACTGAAAACAGCTTGCTCCTCTTTTCAGCTGTCCTTATCTAATTCCTATTCTTCTAAAGCTTGTTCCAGGTTCATGTGTTTGGTAAAACTAGAATTTTCCAGCTGTGGTGGTTTGTATAAAATCTGTCAAGAAAAATCTGTCTTGGATTTGAATCTGATATGTTATAGATTAATCAGTTTTAACCGTAGTCAAAGTAATAGAAAGTTGCTGTGACTAGTAAGCAAGGCACAGTCCAATATTTAAGCTGCGAACACCCTGTATTTGCACTTGAGGTTTGGGACAAGCAGTGTTGACATGACACCCTTTAAATCAGCATAGCTTCTCTGATTTACCTTACAAAGTGTTTCATGAGTTTTTAGTCTTTTAATGGAACTATCACTTGCACTATACTACTGAAAATATTACATTAATCGGACATCTTGTATAAGCGTAAGCTTTGCCAACATTTTCAATGCATTTACTATAAGACTACATGGAATTGTAGCCCACAAGCCCTTAACATGCACACATACAATCACTGTAAATTATGCATGCCCATAAAACATCCAAAAACATATGTAACCTTTCTGAAGGAGGAACCCATAAATCTTTTTAAAGGGCCTAGATATAGATATCCACTACTACCCATCTAGGGTCTTTATGGCATTAAAACTGAACCAAGGCCAAGAGCCAGGCCGGCATGTGCTAAGAACTTATTTGTGAATCTTACAGGATATAGCGTATATGTGTATATACACTGTACTTAAATATATTTTAGTATGGTAAAATGTTCCTTTTTTTTCCAAGTTGGTAATTACAATGTAATGTCACTCTGTCCAGCGTGAAAGGTCAAAAAGAACCACATGTAACTTTCTAGTATTCAGTTTCTGATAACAACTAGTGCCACAAGACTACGATTAACACGTCTAGTTCTGCCTATGAATCTTGCCAAGATCTTCACAGTAGAATGGCCAGAACTTCTTTCCCATATTTGTCTTCAGTTTGACTGTGTGTCAGCTGATTTTTTTGTTTTTTTGTTTACTAATATATCGAATAATTCATGCTTTCAGAATTCTAAGCCAGTAGTTATCAAACACACACAGCCGGTCAAATGTTAGGAATAACTGAGTATTTCTGAAAGATCATGTGACAATCAAAGTAGTGGCTGCAAAAACTATTAGTGTTGTGTATTGATATTAATCTTGCTTGTAAATGGCAAACACTGTTTTTTTTGTAGCAGCAGGATGAAAACCAATGCTGCGTCAACACCTTATTTGGATGAAATAAGGATAAATTAGTTGGCTTTACTGCCTCATAAATCATTGCATTATTTTTGGATACTAAAGAGATGTCCAAAAAGTTTATAATATGTGTGATGTTCATAGATTTGTTCATTTAGTTCACAGTAGGATTGCTTGGGGATTTTTTTCATGCCATTTCAATGTACTTGCAGAGGAAATTGTACAGGCAATTGTACGAGGGAGAGGAGAGAGGAAAGAGGTCATAATCTCCTGGTATTTATTTTGTCAACGTTCAATCAATGGTTTAAGCCTGTGGCTGTGCCTGCTTCCAGTACAAACAAACCAGCATCATAAATCTGTTTTAGACTGTGTTCAGACTTTCATCAAGCCACAGGATCATCGCCATAGCTTTGTGTTCCAGGCCATATCACTGGACACCACAGCAGATTTTCACCTTCTATAATACAACAACCAATGTAATTGTTTTTGGAAGATTTCTTCACTTAATATTTATCAGAGCTAAACTGATACTCAGCAAGCAGGTGACTGATGCAGTGAAGGTCAGCATTCAGCAGGGTTTAGCTCACCATCTTTGAAGTCATGACTCTTTGCTGTGTGCTGAATTTACGAGTGCAGTCATGCGTTGTGTGTAGCTGCTTTACTGAGTTTGCATTCAGCTGCTTGACATGACTGTCGCTTCAGCTCAAGGGTCTATTTGGAGCGAGCAACACGTTGTGGTACTGATATCCGCACAGACAGTAGGAAGACATTGTGTTTGTTGCCTCATGCGCTGTGTAAATGTGTCGTGATTATCTTTAAATTCATTTTCTATCAAGATCAGTATAATGAAAAAGCAGATTTTGATGATCATATGACACTGAGAATGATTAACTTCGATGAGGACTTTGACAAAAAAAAGAATGGTTTACAAATGGAAGATGAGTTGTAGTAGTGTGTTGGGATGGAAATGGCATATCAGTCCGAGCGTAATGGAATTTACAAGAATACCAGAGCGGACACATTGTGGGCTCCTCCAGACAGTCTCGACCCAGTCCCACACAACCATTATGTGCAAATGTCAATGCCATACGCACAGGTCACAGATTAGCCACAACAATCTTTCTCACTGTGCTGCTTTCTCTAATTGAAAGTTACATGTCACAGTAACGTAGTTACAATGAAAGTAAACACGGCAAGGCCTGGAAATATGAAGCTTGTATTTTTGTCAAAGCACTTACATGACATAAGTAAAAATGATTTATGCTGTATGTAAACTCCAGCTCTTTCCTGTGGCCCTAAAGCAAATATAGGAGATGAATGGATTGATGGATGGAAGGAAGTAATTTTTGAGGTAAAACAACTTTTGTTGGCGGTGAATATCTGGTTATGCATTAATGAAATGATTATGGATGGAGTCCACATGTCCACATGTGTCTGTTCATGTAGTTATATTACATATTTTTACTATAATTTCTTGCACAAAAACAATGCTTTTCTTGTCTAATGTCATAATATAAATGCATGATGTATTTATTTTAAGATTCTGATTTATATTTATATATTTCATATTGTAATATTAATTATTTTAGTTTTAATTAACTTGTAACACAGAGAGTGAATTTCTACTGTATTAAATGCTGAATATTCTTTTGACTATGCAAAAAACACAATGAAGTCAAAACTGGACTTGATGTTTTTGGTCATTTATTTGTAACCTCGTTAGTCTTATTTGTTCATCTTTAAACATGTTGTTTTGCTGACCTGCAGAGTATCAAGAGTTAGCTTGTGCTAGAGCAATGCGCTAATGGTCACTGCTACAGACAGCAGAGGAAGATCCTAACAATGGTGCGTGAGGAAAAAGGGAGGAGAAAAGGATGTAAATTGGAGAGAGAACAAAAAAATCCTTTCATCCACGGAATTAGTGGGTTACATCAACCAGTTCAGCTGGGGACGGAGGGGAGCATACCAAAGCAACAATAAGTTCATAATCATGGTACATTTAATCTAATAGCATACGTTTAATGTAAGTAATCCCAACAGCAAATATTATTTGAAGATTAATCTTGGTTCTTGTTTTGTTTTGACTGTGTCTTTCATTCATCTTAATGTGGGAGATCCTGTAGGTGTAATGTTATCTGAACCAGTGTTAATCTGGGCTCAGGGACAAGAGGAATTCGACATGAAGTAAGCAACAGTATCCTCTAGTCATGTGATCAAGAGAATAAATCTAGGCCCCAAATGTAAAGCTATGAAGCTCACAAGAACAAAGGGAGGTTTTTTTTTATATTTCAACAAATTCATGCCAGCATTGTACTTCAGAGATATTAAAACAATCTCCATGTTGATTTTGACAAGACTTGTCTTAAGCTCATGTTGTGTTAAAATTTTCAAGACTGCATTTTATACAAGATAATGACATTCCTTTGGATAGTAAACTGCAGATACAACAGGTGCTATTCCCTGCAGGCAGCAGAAAACTAACCCCTTGAGCTTCTTGTTTTTCATGCTAGTTGGTCTATGGGCCATTATAAATGAATACAACATGGATTATATAATTAGACTATTGCTATCAGGGATACTGACTCACATGAAAGGAATGAAACCAGACATGACTAGACTATGATTATAGATGCCTTCACCAATAAATTTGATTTGATGTGACATTGCCAAAAAATCTTTTTAAGGGCTTTGCAAATCATATTCAAATGAATGCTAATTCATTTGATAGAACTACACAGCAAAAACTTTAATGTCTTTAATATCTTTATTATTGAATATTGTTGCGTTATATTTCAGATAAAACATGTAAAATATCATTAAAACAAGATATATGTAACTGAGCAACAACTTGTTTTCATAGACTGTATCTTGTATACTGTGTTCTGTTGCGCTGGGGGGAGATCATTTTTTATACTTACAAAACCAAGAGAAAATCAATACAAAATGCGCTCAAGATACATCACGAAAATAAGCTTCAATTAATATATGTATCTTATATGTAATATATGTAAAGATTTTTAGAAGTGATGTTTTTTTGCAGCATAGGAAAATAAACACTGAAACCCATTTAAAAAGTTTTACTTCCCCCTTGTACTTCTAAAAAGTCCATTGATTCGATGTCAACATACATTTTAGGACAAAACGGGCACATGAGCGGGACACAAAACGCAACAAGTCTCACATCCAGACAGGTTAGTGAATTAAACAGCATAAGAGGGGAGACAAACACAAATTATATTTTTTAACTGTCTTTGTTTCAGAGCCAATGTTTCAAGCCACACATTTTCAGACAACTGCTGAATCTGGATCAGCTCCTACCCATGAAGAAATCACAGCTGATTGAAAATCAGTTTAATAGGTTGGTTTTAAAACACATCTCCACTTACCTATTTGGGGTATTCGGTTGAGAGACGAGAGCCAGGTTATTGGTCTGTTTGTTGACATTGTTACTTATGATAGCGTTTGTTGAGCCATCCTGGGATTTTATTTTCTTATTGCTCTTTATCATGCTTCCGCCTCTAAAAGCTGAATGGAGGTCAAATGTGCTCCTGTAGTACTCACACCTGCTCTGGGCCCCAAAGAGAGCTTAAAATCCACAAATAAACCGACGCACAGGAATTCAGAGTCTCAGATTCACAAAAAAACTTTTAGAAGGATGAAAAAGTGTCTAGAAAGCAACACATGATGGGGATGCTTGTTGTTGTGGATAACTGATTGGTTGCTGTTCCTTACCTGGAGGTGCAAGCAGGGTATCGTTTATGGTTTGCTACTTAAAATGATTTGATGAAGGGCCAGTAAATAAGGGCTGAGAGTAACGGGTTACAAAAAAGGCCAAACAAAGTCTCAATATAATGACAATATCCAGCGTAGACAGAGAATCTTCATTTGACGTCCATTGTAGCAATTGCCAGTCCATTGAAATAACCAAGGTTGCATAGCCTTGTTGACAAAAATGATGAGCTGCAAATACTCCTATATAAAAGAGGAAATTCTCAAAATAAAAACGTTCTCCATCCTATATGTCTTCTCTGACAGCTATTAAAAATCAGCCGCATGGATTCTGCCACCCGGATCGGTCAGCTGGTGTAGCTGGGCCAAAGTGTCACATGCCGGAAAGTGTCACAAGTGAGAGAGAGAGAGAGAGAGAGAGAGAGAGAGAGAGAGAGAGAGAGAGAGAGAGAGAGAGAGAGAGAGAGAGAGAGAGAGAGAGAGAGAGAGAGAGAGAGAGAGAGAGAGAGAGAGAGAGAGAGAGAGAGAGAGAGAGAGAGAGAGAGAGAGAGAGAGAGAGAGAGAGAGAGAGAGAGAGAGAGAGAGAGAGAGAGAGAGAGAGAGAGAGAGAGAGAGAGAGAGAGAGAGAGAGAGAGAGAGAGAGAGAGAGAGAGAGAGAGAGAGAGAGAGAGAGAGAGAGAGAGAGAGAGAGAGAGAGAGAGAGAGAGAGAGAGAGAGAGAGAGAGAGAGAGAGAGAGAGAGAGAGAGAGAGAGAGAGAGAGAGAGAGAGAGAGAGAGAGAGAGAGAGAGAGAGAGAGAGAGAGAGAGAGAGAGAGAGAGAGAGAGAGAGAGAGAGAGAGAGAGAGAGAGAGAGAGAGAGAGAGAGAGAGAGAGAGAGAGAGAGAGAGAGAGAGAGAGAGAGAGAGAGAGAGAGAGAGAGAGAGAGAGAGAGAGAGAGAGAGAGAGAGAGAGAGAGGAGAGAGAGAGAGAGAGAGAGAGAGAGAGAGAGAGAGAGAGAGAGAGAGAGAGAGAGAGAGAGAGAGAGAGAGAGAGAGAGAGAGAGAGAGAGAGAGAGAGAGAGAGAGAGAGAGAGAGAGAGAGAGAGAGAGAGAGAGAGAGAGAGAGAGAGAGAGAGAGAGAGAGAGAGAGAGAGAGAGAGAGAGAGAGAGAGAGAGAGAGAGAGAGAGAGAGAGAGAGAGAGAGAGAGAGAGAGAGAGAGAGAGAGAGAGAGAGAGAGAGAGAGAGAGAGAGAGAGAGAGAGAGAGAGAGAGAGAGAGAGAGAGAGAGAGAGAGAGAGAGAGAGAGAGAGAGAGAGAGAGAGAGAGAGAGAGAGAGAGAGAGAGAGAGAGAGAGAGAGAGAGAGAGAGAGAGAGAGAGAGAGAGAGAGAGAGAGAGGTATTTCCCTCTCTCTGCATGTTAGCAAAGGGTAATTTAAAGAGACATTCTTCCTTCTATATCCTATGCCCCCATTCCTCTCCTCTTTATGTCTCACTTGCTCTCATAGCTGACTGCTGACCCCATGTGTTGGCCCAATCTCTTGCACATTTTCATTTTAATAGATTTCTCTGAGTAATTTTAATTTCATAAAAATGCCAGCATTTCTTGCAAGGCCTGGAGATCACACCACCAGGCTGTCCTTTGTATCGCCCAATTTTTCTGGTCAGGAATTATAATCAAGTATTGTTAACTATTCAGAAATGAATTTATAAAGCCTTGTGAATTTAATCACATTTGAATAGAGATGTGCAAGTTGAAGGAAACATTTATGAAAAGCTTTATGGCCTCGTGTGTGTGGACGAGCTCATCTTGTCCATCGTCGAATATAACAAATCGTTGTATACGTTTTTGTACAATCCAGTTCCTCATTTGAATTTATGCCCAGTCAGCTGTGTTGAAGCCCCAGACATTCTTTTTAATCAGAGCCGAATGCCAACTTATCCTGCACTCAAAGTCAGCTGTCACTGGAGGCTCAAGAGATGGAATATCCTAATAAGAGTGTCCTGTGTGAGAGGACAGGTTCAACTGTACTTTGCTCCTTCCAAACACTGGCATTAATTCCTCTCTGCTGACTCAGATATCAATAGCCACACTCTTAAGCAGAAAATGCATGGCAAAGTGCTGTTAAACATAAGATCCAATCGCCTTTGTTCATTCCTGTTTCAAATAGTTACTCATGTTCGAAAAACATAAGGATTTTTAACATACATTTTAAATTTGTATATTTTGCCTGGTTTATTTTTGGCATGCAATGTGCATGCGATTGCAGTTGGAAAACCAGCAGACACAAACTAAAAGATGGAGTCTTTAAATAACCTTCACGGTAAAATCAGATGGATTTCAGGTTAGATGTAAGTTTAGGGTGAACAGTGTGTCCTGGCTACTTTTGTGAAATGAAATCAAATATATATATTTAGATTCAGACTACCAGCACCCAGCCTAGAATTGCGATCATGTACAAGAAGCATGAAATGCTGTTGGTGATAGATGTGGCAGTTCCAGACTAATCAGCAACATCAAGTGCATAAAAAGCAGTAGGAACACCAGCGACCAAAGATGGAGCAAAGCTGTGATTTCTTTAACCATTGCCCATTACTTGGCCAATTTTTATGAGTGAAATTCAGTGAGATCAGGAGTTTAGGAAGAGGGTGAAAAAAATCCCATCAAGATCTCACTCGTGTTCAAGCTTCTTGCTTTGAAAGCTCTTTGCTATTGACAAGAGACAAAGGACTTTGTTCTGTGTGCTATGTTTGGCCAAAATGTGTAACAAGACAACGTGCAAAAATGTCTTCAAGAGATGTAGCAAACACAGCAAAGCTCTTAAACTAAGAGCACATAAAAACTGTACTGATTCTTAATAGATCTGCAAATGTCCAAATGTTGGCGCATGACAACATTGTTGACACCTAAAGTGTTTGTACTAAATATAACGCGTAATAATACACATAATAGAACTGCGGAAGGATGGGCTCTCAGAAGAGGCACTATTATTGTCACCTGTTAATGTCCTTGCCAAGTAGTGTCATCAGAGACAGGCTTAGCACCTTGTTCTAGGAAGGTTAGATTCTGGTTATGATAACCTTTCTGATATGATGGGATTAATTTAAGTACTGACACACTTCTGTGAGATACATGAAGAACAAAGAGGGGTAGATGAATATCACTGCATCACTGAGGTCAACTGATTTGGGTCCATATTCAAATTCATTAGCTACTGTTGATTTATCTCCTGTATTCAAACTGGAATATGAGATTAGACATTAGATCTTTGAGGGTTGTGACTATAGTTCATCATTCAGTATGTGTTGTATAATTCATTAATTTATCAATATCTGATAAATAAATATTTTTTAACCAAAGCAGATTGTCTCTTTTTTTTTTTGTTTCACATTGGGTTTTTTAATCTTATATGTTTTAGAAGTTTATGTGTGATAAACATAGTGATTTTCACTCAGACTTTTGAGCTCCTACATAATGTAGCAATGTTTACAAGTCTGTACGCCCACAAAACAACAAACTAACAGAGTAAGTCGCTAATTTCTGAAGTTGTTTTGAAATGTAAAGGCATGTAATTATATCCATGGTCAGGGATGGCTCTATACATTATACAAAGTCTATATGGTTATTCTTTGCATAGTTTATGCAACAACATTTATGAAGTGGTTGGAGTGTCCAGTCTCACTGTGTATATGTATTTCTACAAAGCCATCTATCTATGCAACCATAGTAAAAACACCACCTGCAGGACAAAAATGATGTTAAAATGAGAAAATGGAGATAATTTGATAAGTTTTTACTGACTATAATTTTCATATGTAATTTACATTTGTCATACACAAATGCACTGAAAAAAATGCCTGTTGGAAAATAACAAGTTTATGCCTAAAGCAAATACAAAAAATGTGACATTTCTACACAAATTTCAACTTTTGTCTGAAAAAGGAAATTGTTGCTGCATTCTCTTTGAGTAATAAAGACAGCAGGCACACACACACACAAAGCTATGTACAGCTATTTTTACACGTTGACTGCTAAATGCATCTCAATAAAAAAACAAAAAAAACAAACAAACACCTTATTAAAAGAACTAGTCTATTATTTGAAAGATGTTCTTCCTGTTGGGGCTGTAATTAGGAATTTTGGTCAATATTTATAAAAAATATATATGTATTTTGCTGAATGTGTTTTTGGCTGGTTTAGGTCTGTCAAGGATAAATAAATGGCAATAAAACTGCCAGTAGGTGACAAAAAAATCCCAGTTTTAATAAATGATCGATTGAATCATTCAAATCAAACGATTTTTTCAAAACGTCCGATTCAATTAGAAACTAAACAAGTGCTCATGTCCCAATGTGCATACAGTCAATCCTAAATTCTATGTGATATTAGTAGTTTTGAATACTATTTAGGGAAGACAGTAGGGTGGATAGTATATACAGATTTGGGATGCAGCAAGTCCATCTGAATGGACGGTTGAATCACTGGACTGAAAATGGATTTGTTTAAATGATCCAAAGGGAATGGTAAAGGGTGATTATGGTTTTACAGAGAGGATGCTTTTTGTCATTTTTTTTTTTATCAATATGTGTGCTGATTATTTTAAAAGTTTTACAATCAATGGGAATTTCAGCTACAACTGTTGAACTACAAAATGGTACTACTATATTAATTCAATAATATTCAAAAATATTTATTTCTTTAGTCCTGTCTTATATCTCACATGGGGGTCTGGACTTTGTGTACAAGTATGGACAGAATGTGTATGAATGCTCAATTTGTTTCATATGAAATGCTTAATGCACATTATACTTTGAGGAAATCTGTCATCTGTTGAGAGATAAACCTTTTGTGTGAAACCTGCAGTTTTGATACAGTATGATTTTGAAAAGCCTATAAATCACTTTGTCAGAACCTAATTCCTATAGATTACTGAGTCTAATAAGTTTAAAATGCGAGTGATTAGTCTTAGGTTTGATTACATCAGTCCTCTGAAATCTATAACTGAATATAATTGCACAAGTGGGCGTTTATTTCCAGCAGCATTTGAATATGATAATTTCAGGTATAAAACTATATCAGATCTCATAGCTGCCTTAGAAACATTGCTGACCAGGTTGGCACAAACCTTATGTGTGTGAGAACGCCAGATATATCATCTCAAGGTTTCTGTAAACACTCGACCAGGTTAGTTGGCCACTTTCGAGGTGTTCTTATACTGTGTTTACATCAGTTGAAAAGCAATTCATGATAATGATATTTTTTATTATTGTGAGCCCTGCTTTTCTATTTCATCTAAACGGTTCAAATTAGTTTTTTATCATCATTCCTCTTTGTTTCTTTAGACTTCAGCGAAAGCAATTTGGATAAGAACATGAACACCACTGTCTCTGTCAACCAAACATCCTACATTTATGAATGTTTTGACTCTTACCCGGCGATTATCATAGCACTGTGCTCTTTACTTCTAGACTTAATTTTCTTTTTGCCTTTACATTTCTGGATTCTCTTCATGTGCTTCCAACAGCTGACTAAAGGGAAAGGCATTGCACCTACGGACTACTTCACAGTTGTCTTGTCTGCAATGGAAATTATCGCGTTCTTCGGCTTTTTCATGTGTATTGTTTCGATTGTTTTTAAAGTTTACTGGACCATGTACGCCGCTATATGTTCTTGCTTGGGAACTATCTAATTGGACGGCCCATAATGAACTGCTTGATTTGTCTGGAGCGCCTCATTGCTGTCGTCTATCCCGTGGTTTTCCACAGGTTCAGTACTCTGAAGGTCAGATGTGTATGTGTTGCAGGGTCTTGGCTCATGACCTGGTCTTTTGGAGCATATGCCATTTTCACTTTTCCACTAATCCCGCTGAAAGTGTACAGTATCATTCTCTCAGTCAGCCTCTTGTTCATTACTGCCTGTAGTTTAGAGTGCTGAAAGCTCTGTTGAAGCCCAGTCTTGGAGATAAAGAGAAAGAAGGGATGCGCAATAAGAGAAAGAGGAACCTCTTGGCCATAACACACATTCTCATTCAGTTATTGTTGTCCTATTTCTTATTACTGGTAACTGGATTTATAAAGGCAGGCGTTTCATATGATACTTTTGTTTGATGGCAGGCATTAGCATGTGGTTTCTGAGACCAAGTAGTGCTACACAACCTTTCTTATATTTGTCCAAGTACAACAAACTGCCATATTTACAGAAAACATAAACAAAGGAAGATCTGTGTAGGTGAAAGATGACTGTATGAATATTTGTTACAAAGATGAGACCTGTTAACTGGGATCATGAGTAAAAATAGCAAATATAACAGATTGTGTGTAACTTGTAAAGACTGCATAAACTTTTTTTAAAATTCTGAAGTTTTGATAATACCTGATAAAACTTGAATATTCTTTATTGAATAACATTGCTAAATAGAACATTACCATTGTTTATAGAGCATAGGTTGTGGAGATAAGCGATGTAATAATTTGACTGTGTCTTTCATCATTGTGACATCTGTATTGAAAACATTTCTGTCGCTACTGAAGGATTTGCATGCAGCCGCCTACATTTAACTTAATATTGTGCTTTATCTAATGTAGAAATGGGGCTAAAAACATTAAAAAGCACCCTATGAGAACTGTGTAATAATGCAGAAATGGTGTCAATTACTGTACATTATGTTACCTGTCGTGTTTCATTTACAAATAATAAACATTAAACTCTTCAACTCTTAAATCATATTTTACCATCTTTGAAGACTTTACAGCATTGCACTTCCCCTTTAATTTATACCATCAAAGTGAAAGGATTGTGATTAAAATTGGTTAAGCAGAGAAACATTTAGGTTATGTTCATTTTCAGCACCAAATCATAAAAACATGCTTAAACGCATGTTCATTTTTATGCATCATTTATAGATAAGCAATGCAGATTAAAGTGTCTATAAACTTAAATCATTTTCCTCATACGTCCTTTTTAATATGGATGAGAGGAGTGGCTATCATACAGACATATGTATTTACACACACTTTATCCTCACAACACCCTACAGTCCGTACAGTGTGAGTATTCATTTTTTCCTGTTTAAAATATCAACCATCTATGATAGCTTGTGAAGATTTTGGGTAATGTTGTTGTGGTTTATGCTGTATCAAGAAGATGTGTCTTAATATTTCGTAAATTTTGCCTACATGAGTAATTCAATTTAATAATGAATGCATTTTATACATTGTATATCTATTTTATGAACTGATTTAATTTAACACATACTTCACGCAGAACTTCTGAGCAAACACGGCAGTGAACAACACTATGGATTTATTCAACCGTACCTTCCAAATTAAAAGGAACTTTTCCGATGATCCATTTTATGAATGCATGGACTCTTATCCTGGAAATATTCTCACTGCTGTCAGCTTGTTGTTTAACACCTTCCTCTTCTTGCCTGTGAACGTCTGGATTCTGTGGCTGGTGAAGGGAAGGGCTGGTGTCACATCCTCAGACTTTGTCATTTTGAATCAGTCTGTTGCTGAGGTCATAAACGGGGTTTCCCTCATTGCCTTTGTCTTGGGTGCTTTGCTTAATATGAAAGCTCTTATTCTTATTTCTATTTTCCTGTGCAGTACGTACCTGGTGGGTCGACCGCTTTTTCAAACCGTGTTCTGTGTGGAGCGATACCTTGCTGTGGTCCATCCACTGGTTTACCTGAAATACACAAAAACCTCACAGATCAAACTGCCTTTAGTCGTGCTTGTGTGGCTGATTATCCTGCTGCTTGGATTTTATATTGTGAATTCTTACCCCAAAATGCCTGTATGGTTTGCAATGGGACTGTTTCTAGCAATGCTGGTTGTGTGTTCATCTTGTTCTGCCATGATTTTGCGGGCTTTGAAGAGGCCCAAGCCAGGGGACGGAGATAAAGAAGCAGGATATCAGCTGAAGAGAAAGGCTTTTGTAGCCGTCACGGTCATTCTGATCACACTAGTGTTTGGCTATGGGACGGTTGCATTGGTTATAGTACTAAGGGATCAACTTCCTTACCACACTTATTGTTTAGTTCTAGGTTTAGGATGGTGGACCCTTTTGCCAAGCACTGCAGTTCAGCCTTACCTCTATCTGTCAAAAGTGCATAAAGAATTTTTTGTTCTGAAAGTTTTGAGAAATCTTCTTGCAAAGTTTGGTAGCAAAATGTAATTTTAAAATACTGTCATTTCACTAAATCAATAGTATAAAATAATCAGTTCATGCAGAATGCAGAACTGGTGGATTTTTGCAAAAACTTATCTAGTGTCGCAGTGATTGTTCCACTGTTTAAAAACAAGAAATTGTCACAATTTTTACTGTCTATTTGAGCAGATGGTTCATTTTTGTTTTTGGTGGCCACTATAATGTTACACAATGTCAACAAAACACACACACACACACACGTGCACACACATACCTGTTGAAATTATCAAAAAAAAGAAACAATGATTAAATAAACTGGACTGGACAAACCACCACAGGAAACTGTAAACTGAGGTGCAAGAACTACAGCATAGAAGCTGTACACATAAATGGGGACAAAACTAGTATTTGAGAAAGGGTTATTTTTAATATTAATGTTTATAAGTATTTATATTTGAAAACATAACACATATTATAATTCAGATGAAGTCAAAATGATATATTACCATATTGCCCGCCCACTTCTGTTGGTCTGAATAAAAATGCAAATTCATTCTTTGCCACTAGACGCTGCTTTTGAAGCGTTAAAAGCTCACAAACACTGATTTAAATTAAACTAAAAAAATAATCATAGAATATACTGTTTGGGAGGCATTGAACAAATAAGGTAAAAAAATATACAATATTGTGTTTGTTACTCTCAAAACCAAAATATGAATTTTCATAACCAACAACAGGGACACTTTAAATATTTTTGATGCAAAGTAACCTGCTGATTTCTGACAGTATGTTTGAACGGCACTGTTGATGTCTGCAGTAGTCTCTTTGATAACTTTCATTTGCAGTTGTGTTTTATAACGAAGGCATGTTTTCTTTGTGTGTGAAACACACATGATTGCTGCGGTCACCTTACATCTCACTGTGTGTGAGAGGAGTGGCCATCAGAACAATATATACAGTAGAAAAAATTAAAGCTCACAATACACTTCAGGCTGCACATATACATGAAAACTATGAATGTGTAAGTACAGGGGTAATTCTTTCTCAAATTATCTAGCAAAAACTAATCAGGGCTTTCTGTATTATCTACTATCAATGTGTGCTTATGCTGTATAGTATAATGCATCTAAAATAGATTCAGATCTATAATAGTTCACATTTTCTTTTAAGTGTGCAAGATTAACAGTTTGTGACTTTTTTGGAATAACATGACCATTTCTGAAACGGTATATGCAAAACATATGTATGGAATATTTTTTCCTATATTTCATACCAGGGCAAACCTGACTGAATATGGAAGTGAACAGCACCGTTGACTTTTTATCCAGTTGCATATCTCAGTCTGGAAGAAACCTTTCTGGTGATCCATTTTACGAGTGCATGGACTCCTCTCCAGGAAATGTTTTCACTGGCTTCTACATAGTGCTAAACGTCATGCTTTTTCTGCCCCTGAACTGCTGGCTTCTGTGGTTGG
This sequence comes from Puntigrus tetrazona, assembly GCF_018831695.1. Classification (NCBI taxonomy): domain Eukaryota; kingdom Metazoa; phylum Chordata; class Actinopteri; order Cypriniformes; family Cyprinidae; genus Puntigrus; species Puntigrus tetrazona. The sequence goes on along the minus strand of NC_056705.1, from coordinate 13,879,181 downwards.
TGTGGAGGAATAAATATTCAGACTTTGTCATTTTGAACCAGTCTGTTTCTGAGGTCGTTTGTGGGGTTTCCCTCACTGTTTTTCTTACGGGTACTTTGCTTAATAAGAAAGTTGTTATTCTCATCGCTAATTACCTGTCCAGTACATTTCTAGTGGGTCGACCGCTCTTTCAAACCATTTTTTGTATTGAGCGCTACCTGGCGGTCGTCCATCCGCTGGTTTATCTAAAATACATGAAATCCCCTAAAGCTAAAGTATTATTTGTTGGGCTGATCTGGCTGATAATCTTGATGTTTGGATGGTGTACTGTGGATTCATACCCTAAACTGCCTCTGTGGCTATTCCTTGGTGTATATCTTGGAACATTAGTTGCATGTTCATCTTGCTCTTTCATGATTTTGTGGGTTTTGAAGAAGCCCAAACTAGGGGATGGAAAGGAGAAAGAAGGAGCATATCAACTGAAACGAAAGGCTTTTTTAACCGTCACAGTCATCTTGATCACACTGGCATTTGGCTATGGGACAGTCTCCTCAGTTATTATAATGAAGGATCAGCTTTCATACCATATTTTTTGTTTAGTTATCGGTTTAAGTTGGTGGACCCTTTTGCCAAGCAGTGCCATTCAACCATACCTCTACCTGTCAAAAACCAACAGGTTGCCTTGCATCAAAAATGATTTTCAGAAATGATCCTTATAGGTAACGCGGATTTTTCTGTTTTTAGATTGCATAAGCTAAGCAAAAGATTACAGAAAATGTGTAAATTTTTTAATATGTTTATAAAAAACTGGTTAGTTCATAAGTACAATGTTATAAAATATTGTTCTGAGGGTAGATATCAGTAATTCTACTACAGAATACAAATAATATTGTATAGTTATTTGTAAGAAAACATGCTTAAAATGTTCTGAAGCATAATATTGGTTTTATTTGTTTTAAATATAAATATAATTTGGATATCTGTCTCATATACTACTCTATTTTCCTCAATGTTGTGCTCTGTCATACAGTATAATGCCGCATGTTCCCAATTTTTTGGACATTTTATTATAGTTCACGTTTCTTCTTGTTTTTCTGTTTCCTGTGGTGCCGGATTCCCTTATTGTTTCTTTGATCATCGTCTCCTTTGATTGTTTCAATGAATGTATCTTATTTCTTTGTTAACGTGTGTGTATTTAAGTCCTTGTGTTTCATGTTGTCTTTATTCTGTCATGATTTCAGTTTTTCTGGATGTTCCTCCTCTTGCTTCCCTAAAACTTAACACATAATCTTTTTTTATTGTATCAATTAATAAAGTTGCATTTTTTTCATAATTTTATACTTGACTGTGTTTAACTTAGCTTCTGTGATTGACAGATTCAAGTATTCCAGGTATGCCTTGTAGAAAACTTCATCTGCATGTGAATAAACTTCAATCTCCCTTCATTTTTGTAACTGTCCAAGAACTTGTTTTTTAATCGTAACAGTTTTGTATATGTGTGAAAGCTATAGGTATAGTGTAGATATTATGTGAATGTATAATATGTTTTTTCCTTCCAAATGTGTAAATGACACACTGTTTGCTGTAATCATATAAACTTTGCGGATGAAGGGAGTGGCCTGCTCAACATGAAACCCATCCTAAACCCATCAACACGCTACAAGCTGCACACATACATGCGCAGCTATTCACACGTGAGAATGTGAGTGATTTTTTTTTTACTTCTCATCACAAAAAAAAAAATGACAAAAAGACAATAAATAGTCTTAATAATTACTAAAATGATCAGCTTATGTTGTAGTATCTAAAGAATATTGTTTCTGTATCTTCAGCTATCTGAAACTGATAATTAGTTATTTTTTACAGAAATGTTTGAACATGAGATGAATCTTATTGCGGCTTTATTCGCATTAATATCACCCTTTACACAGCTTGAAAGTATTGCATATATATATAAAATACATGTATTTTACCCTTATTTCATAGACAACGAGACATCTGATCGAACATGGCAGTAAACAGCACCTGCTCGTCTGGAAGCAACTGCTCTGGTGTTCAGTTTTTTGAGTGCATGGATTCTTTTCCAGGAAATTTTTTTACTGCCTTTATCATACTTCTGAGAGCCGTCCTTTTGCTGCCTCTGAACGGCTGGATTCTGTGGCTACAAAGAAATATACGAGTCACGTCTTCAGACTTTGTGAATTTCAACCAATCTGTTTTTGAGATCATTAGTGAAGTCTCTCTCACAGTTTTTCTGTTGGGTACTTTGCTTAATACGAAAGTAGTTATTCTCATCTCTAGTTACCTGTGCAGTACATTCCTGGCGGGTCGACCTCTGTTTCAAACATTTTTCTGTGTGGAGCGATACCTGGCTGTGGTCCATCCGCTGGTTTACCTGAAATACACGAAAGACGCTAAAAGTAAAGTGACATTTATTGGACTGGTCTGGCTGTTAATTCTGATTTTGGGATGGTGTCTTGTCGATTCCTACCCTCACATACCTATACGGCTTTTCATGGGAATGTATCTAGCAATGTTAGTGGTGTGCACGTCTTGTTCTGTAATGATTTTGTGGGTTTTGAAGAGGCCCAAGCCAGGGGACGGACAGAAAGAAGGAGCTTATCAGCTAAAGAGAAAGGCTTTTGTAGCTGTCACGGTTATCTTGATCACACTAGTGTTTGGCTATGGGACGGTCTCATGTGTTATTACACTGAGAGATCGACTTCCTTACCGCACTTATTGTTTAGCGCTAAGTTTAAGTTGGTGGACCCTTTCGCCAAGTGCTGCTGTTCAACCTTACATCTACCTGTCAAAAATGGACAAGTTGCCATGCATCAGAAATGTTTAAAGTGTGCTGAATACATAATGCTCTGTTTGATCTTTTTTTATCAGCAGAAAAAATAATTGCAGAAAAAATCTACAATAACATGGCTAGTAATCACTGTAGCACAGCAGAAGAAAGTTATTGTTTTTGTGTTTCATTAAAGACAGCGGTAGGTAGCCAAAAAGCAAGCATACTGTGGTTAACCAGGAGGGCAAATCCAGTTGTGAATTTTGCATGCGTGGAGAAATCTTGCACAAAGATATAATAATTATTATTTTTTTTAAACAATCAAATCTGTAAATGCTCATTACCGATAATTTTGTAATTTACACCATTATTAAAGGAAATATTCTTAGAAAAACTATTTTCTGTGGTATCATTTGCTATTGTCACCCCTGTCAACGTGTGGTCTATAAGGCCTGGTGGAAACATGGAGCTCACAGCAGGCACAAACCCACAGTCTCATCATTTTCAGTTCATTTGAATGTAGTGCAGTCTGTAGTGACACGCTCTTTACATTGGCACATCAGTGTTTTTCTTTTGGGAAAATGATCAGACATTGATTTGCCTAAACTAGGTATGTGTTGGTTGACTAATACAAAAACAAATCTTTTTCTGTCAAGGTATCATGTGTGCCTTGTATTTTCCATCATTAAGAATCAGAAACATGATCTTTAGAGTTGTTTTCCCCATGAATTAGTCAAATTTAACACTGTTATGTCCTGGATGGATAAAAAAACAGATGAATTATTTGTTTTTAGTAACTTTTTAAATAAGCTTAAGGGCGGCATAATTTAGAAACATACATAAAATAAACAATGAATATATATATATATATATATATATATATATATATATATATATATATATATGATACACTGAATGATTGGATGATGAATATTCATTAATGCGGCCTGTTTGATTTTTCTGTAACTGCTTAAGAACATGTTTGATTCTAGCTATATATATATTTCTTATTTAAGTAGTATATGTATTTAAATATGCAGTTTTTGTTATTGTAAAATAATTATGTTAAAAAAAGGAAAATAAAATAAATGAATGTTGTATGTTACTGTACTAGTAGTATTACACATTGTGCATTTCAGTGGCTGTTCACCTTTTTGTGTAATACTTTGCAAAATGAGAAATATGAGATTTTTTTGTGGCTTCATTTGACCTAATTTGACTATTTTTAAAATGACACAATAAGCATGCACTCAAGCCCCTGTCAGTGTTTTCCCTCATGCACTCCCTCACTCCTGATTATTACCTGCACCTGCACCAAGTCAGCACCCTCATCATCTCCAGCATAAATAAAAGCACACATGCCCTCGTCTTCTGTTCACTGTCTGATCTGCTTGTTTTGGACTACTTGCCTATCTACTTACCTACTGCGACTACTCCAGCAATCTTCTCCTGCCGCTTTTCCCCCCGTGTTTCCACAATCCTCCATCGTTTGTCTAATTGTTCAAGTTTCGGTTGTTCACTCCAGAGGATTCACCATCTCCGTCTGCAAGCACAGTTAAGCTAATTACTCTCCAGTATTGCTCTCGACCAAACATTGCATTCCTTGAATAAAGATCAATGTGTTGTTTGCATACGATTCTGTCTTGTACCTCCATGATACATTCAAGCAAAGCATGCACAATTATGCATGGAATTATTTTACCATTTTTTGATATAGAAACGAAAATCTGACAGAAAATGACTGTAAACGCTACTATTAACTTTATTTGCGCCTTTCAACCTGGAAGAAACTGTTCTGGTGATCCATTTTATGAGTGCATGGACTCTTATCCGGGAAATGTTCTCACTGGCCTCATCTCACTGGTGAACTGTGTTCTCATGCTGCCTGTGAATGTCTGGATTCTGTGGCTGGTGAGGAGAACTGCTGTTGTTGCATCTTCAGACTTTGTCATTTTGAATCAGTCTGTTGCTGAGATCATTAGTGGGATTTCCCTCTGTACTTTTTTCTTAAGCATTTTGTTTAATACGAAAGCTCTTGCACTCACCTGTGTTTTCCTGTGCAGTGCATTCATGGTGGGTCGACCGCTTTTTCAAGCCTTTTTCTGCATGGAGCGATACCTGGCGGTGGTCCATCCACTGCTCTACCTGAAATACACAAAAGATCCTAGAAGTAAAGTGACTTTTGTTGGACTGGTCTGGCTGTTAATCGTGGTTTTTGGGTGGCATTTTGTGGATTCCTACCCTAAAATGATTACATGGTTTTGCACAGCACTGGTCGTTGCGATGTTGGTTGTGTGTTCATATTGTTCTGTCATGATTTTAAGGGTTTTGAAGAGGCCCAAGCCAGGGGACGGAGAGAAAGAAGGAGCTTATCAACTAAAGAGAAAGGCTTTTGTAGCCGTCACGGTCATCTTGATCACGCTGCTGTTTGGCTATGGGACGGTCTCATGTGTTATTCTGCTGAGGGATCATCTTTTATATGACACTTTTTGTTTAGTTCTAGGTTTAAGTTGGTGGACCCTTTTGCCAATCGGTGCAGTTCAGCCTTACCTCTATCTGTCAAAAGTCGACAAGTTGCCATGCATCAGAAATGTTTAATAATAATAAGTTGTCTGATGAAGATTGTTTGATGATATATATATTTTGGATTAACAGTGTGAAATGCATTAATCTTAGTATCAATATATAATTTTATAATACCTTGTGGAAGCATCAGTTGTGATCCTGTACAGAATATGTTTTCATTTACATTTATATAGAATTTGCCAGAAGAGATCTGTTATTTGAATATATGTTATCTGTAATAATTTCACTTAAAATATGTTTTAAATACTACTCCATTCATTGGATTCATATAAAATCTCAGTGGCTACCTATCTACTATGACTTCATTTATTCCTGTCACCTTTGACAGCATGTGGTTTGTAGGCTTGGTGGAAAGTCAGTGCACATAAACCCACAGTGCATCAGTTTTAGTTCATTTGAATCCAGCTCAATCTATAGTGACAACCTATTTAAACTGTCACATCAGTGTTTATTATGTCAGCAGGATATACATCTTTGTCCATTACGTATGCAATTCAATGTGCTATTTAAAATACTAATTTAAACCCTATTTAGTTTTAACATGCATTGCAAATGTATTTCAAAGAGGGGATGAAATTCCATCAAAATAAGTAGTAATAACATTCCCATATGATCCATTTGGATAAAGGGAGGGGTTATTATAACAATATAAACAGTATAAAAGCAACATCCTCACAACACATAGCAGACTTGGATATAAAGTGCAGCTATTCATGTGTGAGTATGACAGCTGATACTTTATATATATATATATATATATATATATATATATATATATATATATATATATATATATATATATATATATATATAAACAGATAACTCTTTTTTATATTTTTACTGTTTTTTTTTACTGTTGTCATGTTTTATGTATATGTACCAATGTACTATAGAAAAGTACAAAACACGCTTACATATGGGTGTTCCCTTTTCTTTTTGCTAGACAACAAACCATTTTACCTTCTTTCAATACAAAAAAGAAAGGACAATCAGAGCAAATATGGCAGTGAACAACACAGCATATTTTCTCTCCAATTGTACCTCACAGTCTAAAAGCAACGGTTCTGACGTTCAGATTGTAGAGTGCATGGACTCATATCCAGGAAATGTTTTAATTGCCTTCTACATACTTCTGATTGTTGCTTTCATGCTGCCTCTGAACAGCTGGCTTCTCTGGCTGACAAGAAGAACAAGTGTTGCGTCTTCGGATTTTGTCTTTTTCAATCTGTCCGTTACTGAGGTCATTGGCAACGCATGCATATTTGCTTATCTGTTAGGAACAACCCTTAATGATAAAGTTATCATTCGTATTTCTAATTACATGGTCAGTATGTTAATTGTGGGTCGACCGCTCTTTCAAACTTACTTCTGTGTAGAGCGATTCCTGGCAGCGGTCCATCCGTTGGTCTACCCTAAAAACAGTAAAGCATCTAAACTTAAACTGCTTTTTGTTGGACTGGGTTGGCTGATAATCCTGATGTTTGGTTGGTCTATTATGGACTCATTCCCTAAAGTACCTAAATTTTACGCCGGATTGTTTCTAGCAATGTCAGCCGTGTGCACATCTTGCTCTGTCATGATTTTATGGGTTTTGAAGAGGCCCAATCCGGCAAGGAAGAGGAAAGAAGAAACATATCAACAGAAGAGAGAGTCTTTTGTAGTCGTCACAGTCATCTTGGTCACACTGGTGTTTGGCTATGGGACAATGTCGAGTGTTATTACACTGAGGGATCAAATTCCATACAATTCTTTTTGTGTACTTGTAGGTTTAAGTTGGTGGACCCTTTTGCCAAATGCTCTGGTTCAACCTTATCTCTATCTGTCAAAGGAAGGCAAGATGACGTGCATCAAAAGCTGTTAACATTTGAATATGTCTGTTGTTAATGTGCATCGTCTTATAGATGTGTAAGTGTATTGATACATAATTTACATTTCAGAATGAGTGAACATATAAATGTATTCTCTTTGCTGTCTATTCTAGTCATTGTTGACATATTTGTTTTTTTGTTTTTTTAGCACTTGTCATATTGTTCTTTTGTCATGTTGTTTATTATTTTCTCATTTGTGAGTCACTTTGGAAGATAAATGACTAAGTGTGATCAAGTACAATATTGTATTCAATATACTATAAACAACAGCATTTGTTGCTTCATATGCATATTTTCATTATGAAATGTTTTTTCTATGACATCAGTTACTACTGTCACCTTTCTTATTATGTGGTGTATAGGCTTGGAAACACATGTGTTTATACAGAAGGCACAAACCCACGGTGCCATCTGATTGGTTTATCCAAATGTAGAGCAATCTAGCAACCTCTATACATTAACACATCAATGTAAAGCCATAATGATACATAAAATTAATATGCATAAATGAAATGAAAATAAAGCTTTTTTTAAAAATGTAAAAAACATAATAAGTGTTATCTGTATTTGTTATTTGAGGTCTATTTTACAAAAGTAACAGGAACGATTATTTTTTATATATAATTTACGGATAGAAAAGTTTATGAAATATATAACTTTTTTTAAGTAAAACAGGCATTAACTGTAAATAATAATAATAAATGTTAATAACAAAGTAAAATGTGTCAAGATATTGTCGGCATTGTACCTCTTTGTAAATGCATTTTGCAGTTTATGTTTGCATTTATAGCTTTGATATATTTTCTAAATCATTTTCTGAAGCTATATTTTTTACTTGTGCATTAGATCTCAAAGCTGTTTGGCAATGATGAAACACTTTACCACAGGCAAAATGCATGTCTCCTAATATCCGCTTTTCCACTGTCGGGCTAGCGTGTGCCAGTGCTTCTAATAGTGAAATAATCTGAACTGGGACTACGCGACAGCAAAACGACCTGATAATAGCAGCCGTTTGTTTGCAATGCGTTTTAAAAAGATTTAAATCCAAAAGCATCGGGTTTTACAATATTCATTAATTATAAATAAATTGATTTATCACAATTGAATAAATTGTGTCACACAGAAATAAAGAGGTATGAAATGTATATATATATATACATATAGATCTGCAAAATCTGCAGTCATAAATCTCTCTGATGATAGAGGGAGGTGCTGTCATGTAAAAATACATGGTATAAATGCAAAACTCTTATTACAGGCTTCATGGATATGTGTGCAACACTTCATTTGTAAGTATGTCCATCCGTTTCTTTTCTCTTTTATAAACCAAATGTATTTGCTAATGTATAAATATATATGTCTAAATACAATAATTAAAAATAAATATATAGAAAAAATTATTATAACTATTATAATTATTATAAAATAGTTTTCAGCTTGCTCTCTATTTTGAATGAACAACAAACCATTTTGCTTGTTTTCCAAACAGAAAAAGGAAAATCTGAGAAACTATGGCAGTGAACGGCTCCACTGACTTTCTTTCCAACTGCACCTCGGAGTCTGAAAGCAGCTGCTCTAATTATGTATATTTTGAGTGCACAGAGTCCTTTCTTAGGCTTATTCTTACTGGCTTCTCCACACTTGTGAATGTTGTATTAGTGCTTCCTTTGAACGTCTGGATTCTGTGGCTGGCAAGAAAAACCGGAGGTGTTACTTCCCCAGACTTCATCATTTTCAATCAGTCTGTTGCTGAGATCATTGCTAACAGCAGCATCATTGTTTTTATGTTCGGTTCTATCTTTAAGAAGAAAGTGGCTCATTCTTATCTCTTCTTACCTGTGCTGTACTTTAATTGTGGGTCGACCTCTATTTCAAACCTTTTCTGTGTGGAGAGATACCTGGCTGTGGTTCATCCACTGGTTTACCCAAAATACACGAGAAACCCTAATCTTAAACTATTATTTGCTGGACTAGTTTGGTTGTCGGTCCTGTTATGTGGATGGTTCACTAAGGATTCATACCTAGAATACCACAATTCTTCATAGGACAGATAATTATAATGTTGGTTGTGTGTTCGTCTTGTTCTGCCATGATTTTTGTGGGTTTTGAAGAGACCAGCCAGGGGACAAACAGAAGGAGAAAGAAGGAGGAGTATCAACAAAGAGAAAGGCGTTTGTAGCTGTCACAGTTATCCTGATCACCTGCTGTTTGGCTATGGGACGGTCTAGTGTGCTATTCTGCTGAGAGATCATATTCCATACGACACTTATTGTTTAGTTCTAGGTTTAAGATGGTGCACCCTTGTCCCAAGTGCTCTGGTTCAGCCTTTACCTCTATCTGTCAAAAGTAGGCAAGTTGCAATGCATCAAAAGCCATTAACCTTAACTATGTAGCGATGTCTGCATTCATACTCTATGTGTCATGGGATAGTTTACATTATTTAGGTCACGCTATTATCATTTTCACGCTGTTGACTGAATTCTGTTGATTTTTACTTATTCAATATTTTTCATTTTATATTTTGTACTCTCTGTCCTAGCTTGTAGCTTTCTAAACAACTTTAGTCTATACTTAAAATTAATTTTTTAAATCACTTTCACAAAATATTTGTGATATGTACAAAAGCTATTTCATTCTTTTCTTCATTTTTGACGTGTACATTTTGACCATTTGGCTTTTTAGTAATAACCTTTAAGCGAAATAAAATTCTACCCGATCTCATGAATATGCATATAAATTAGGGCTGTCCAAACTTGGTCGGAGAGTTTAGCTCAACCTAATTAAACACACCTGAAACAATAATGAAGCTCTCTATTGCAGGTGTGAGGCAAAGACGCCAACAAATTTTGCATAATATGAATGGAAAAATCTGTGTACTATATGCATGTATACATAAGTCTATTTTTGCATGTCAATCCAGACAAAAAAAACTGCTAAAACCAGCCTAGGCTGAGCAGCTAAGACCAGCCAGGAAAGGTAAGACCTAGGCTGATTTTATCAGTTTTTTTCAGCAGTGAATACCACAAGTTTTGACAAGTTTTGAGGGTGAAGGGAGGAGCTATCATATTAAAATACAAAGACAAAATCCACACAACACCTCACAGGC